>NW_010392827.1:1153-1539 GCF_000710305.1 Buceros rhinoceros silvestris
CAGGATCCCGCTTTCCATCCCCCAGCTTGGCATTGCTCCAGGGGATGCCGGCACAGGCTGGGGCCAAGCTGCTGCCCTCGAGGCAGAGTACTGGGGGAGCAGGATCCGGCCCCCTTCCCCCGGAGACACCGATTCCATGTGCCGACACAGCATGGGGAAGCAGGAGCAGGGGTTTCCACACTGTACTTCTGGGGCCAAGGAGGGTCCCTTCATGGAGCTGGCCTGGGGACGACCCCAGCAAATGAGGGAAACTGAGGCACAGGCAGAGCAGCAGAAGGGATAAGTGGAACCTCCTCAACACCAAATCTGAGGGGTCTGGGCAATTCTGGCCATGCCGGTGTTAGCAAGGGGACTGGCTTGAGAGGAAGGGATGAGGCCCACCCCCC
>NW_010392827.1:1653-2628 GCF_000710305.1 Buceros rhinoceros silvestris
TGAGGCCACCCTCGTCCCTGATCTGCTGTGGGGTGGGCTGTGGGGCCAGGTTGTGGGGCTGGTGCTGGGGGCAAAGGCAGGACTCACCCGCCCATTAGAGGCACAAACCCCATTCGTGCTCACGCAGGGGGTTCATTGCTGCTGGGTGAACAAGAAAAGCTCGGGGTGAGTAATTGTCCCATAAACAGGGATTATAAAAGTTTTTTATATTTCGTACCCACTTGCTTTAATTACCCTTAATTACTACAGCCGGCAACTCGTGGGAGACTCGAGTGCTCTGTCACCGCTTCTTGGGGGCTGTCGGTTGAATAAATGGCAGCGTCGAGCTGCTCTCCAAGAGCAGCGTCGCTTGGTTTGCCCGCGACAGCTTATTTACTGTGGGCTGAATAAATCTCAGTTGTTAATTAGAGCGCGTTTATTGAGATGCATGCAGCCCCAACGCACGTTTGTAAAGCTTCACTGTAAATAGATTCATCACAATTTAGGAGGAAAGCAGCCGAGCAGGGACCCGGCGGTGCTGTGCCGTGCTGGGCATCCCTCAGAGAGGGGACATGGGGACGGACATGGCATGTCTGTGGCTGCTTTGCATCCCCCTGACCCAAACTGGTGTGGGTCAGTGGCTGCTCCCTGCCCACTCCCTGCCTGCGGTGGCTCGGGGTGGGCAGGGGGTGCTGGAGCAAAGCCAGGCAGCCAGGCCCCAGGGCAGCATCGGGGGCTGGCACGTCTCTGTGGCACAGAGCCAGACGCTGGGCAGAGGCGGTGGGAGCCAGGACGGGCACTGGATCCCTCCAGGGCTTGGCGGGGCTGGCAGGGTCCTGGTACAGCTCTGGAAAGTCAAGAGCCCTGCTGCTGGGGACAAGGGGAGTGAGGGCAGGCGTCCCTGCCACCGGCAGCAGTGCCAGTGGGAGGGATGGTGGCACAGACCCTGGGCTGGACTGTCCCCAAGGCACCAGGCACTGGGGACCGAACACCTTG
>NW_010392827.1:2707-2943 GCF_000710305.1 Buceros rhinoceros silvestris
TCTCCGCAACTCTCTGAAAGGAGAGTGGAGGGAGGTGGGGGTCGGTCTCTTCTCCCAAGGACAAGGGAAAATGCCCTCAAGTTGTGCCAGACAGAGGAGGTTTAGGTTGGGCGTGAGGAACCACCATGGCCAGTGATGCCATCACTGGTGCCAGCATCGGGGTCCCCTCTGGTCCCTGGGCAGAGGAGGTGCTGCTGCCCAGGGGATGGGGTTCACCCCAGCCCAGGCATTGGGGC
>NW_010392828.1:0-1812 GCF_000710305.1 Buceros rhinoceros silvestris
GCGCCGCCAGATTGCCCTGCCACATCCCTCCGTGTCCTCCTGCCATGTCCTCACCACCATGGGATGTCCCCACTGCAGTGTCCCCTGCCTGATGCCCCACCATGGTGGTCCTTGTCCCATGCAGCGCCATGTCTGTTGTCCCTTGCCTGAGGCCCCACGATAGTGGCTCCTGTCCCATACCTCACCGTGATGGCCCTTGTCTCACGCCCCACTGCCCTGCCACATCCCTCCGTGTCCTCCTGCCATGTCCTCACCACCATGGGATGTCCCCACTGCAGTGTCCCCTGCCTGATGCCCCACCATGGTGGTCCTTGTCCCATGCAGCGCCATGTCTGTTGTCCCTTGCCTGAGGCCCCACGATAGTGGCTCCTGTCCCATACCTCACCGTGATGGCCCTTGTCTCACGCCCCACCGTGCCACCAGGTCCTCACCGCTGTCCGCCGACTCCGTAGGCCCTGACTCTCCCTCCGAGTCGGAGTAGAAAGGTTTCTCCACCTTCTCCTTCCTCTTCTCCCGGCTGGTGCACTTGGTCCACTCAGGAACCTGCCAGCACAGAGTTGATGGAGAGGGGCCATCGCCCACGGGTGGGGGCCCAAACAGCAGCGCTTGTCTCCGTCCTGTCCCCAGGCGGGTGTGTGGGCACCAGAGAGGGGACACGGGGCAGCTGAGCCACACCCGACACCTTCCGGGGCTCTCCCAAGACCTCAGGACAATGCCCCCACCTTGGCCCCCCAGTGCACTCCGGCACTCCGGGGTGCTCCACACACCTCCACGTTCCTCACAGAGGGGTCAGGGGCCTCATCCGGCCAGTCAGGCAGCTCCTGGTAGCCCACGGCCTTGGCGTTGAGCAGGTGGGACAGGGAGCCCAGCTGGAAATGGTCCCGATCTGCAGCGGGGCGAGAGGTGGCAGCAGCTCAGGGACAGCCAGGCAGCACCCTGGTGACAGCTGGCCCCATGTCACCAGAGCTGGGTACCTTTGAAGGAGGACTCCAAGATGGGAGCGGGTTTTTGGGCCAGGAAGAGCTTCTTGGCGTACTTGTTGAGGGCCCCGCTCTTCTCGGTGGGCACAATGAGCTGGCGGATGAAGCGAGCCCGGTCACGGATGTCATAATTCTGGTCATACTTGGCCAAGTTGAGGACGTACTGGGTCAGGAGCTTGCTCTGCACCAGAGGACATGCTCAGGGCCAGCCTCTCCCTCCTGGGTGGGGAAACTGAGGCATGCCACTGGGCCACATCGCCGGTACCTGCTTGGAGTTGGTTAGGTAGAGCTTAGCCGCCAAGTTGATGACCTGCAACTTGACGATGTCCTCCTCGTTGGTGAAGGACTTGGCCATCTTGCGCAGCACGTCGGGTGCGATCTTGGGCACGTGCTCGCAGTACTCGCCGATGAGCCACAAGATGCTGGCCCGCGCCATCGGCACCTGCAAAATGCCCCTGGGGACCGTGACACCGCTGCCACTCCCCTGGTCCTGCGGGCCACGCAACACCCTGACCCACCTGGATGTTGTCGGTGAGCTTGGCCATGTGCTTGATGATCTCACTGTGCTGGGCTGGCTGCATCTGCAGCAGCTTTTTGATGACCACCACAGATTCGGCCACCACCAGCTCTGGGGGCACAGACCCAGCCTCAGCGGAGTCCTTCTCCCAGAGGGATGGGACCTCCCGTTCCACCTGCACCACGGGCACTCACCGTCCCGGTTGGAGAGGAGCTGGACCAGGCCGTTGAGGCAGGTGTCCCGCACCTTCCCGATGTTGGTGGCACAGCGCCCAATGGCTTGGATGGTGGTTGCCACAAAGTCCTTGTCCATGCT
>NW_010392828.1:1950-3883 GCF_000710305.1 Buceros rhinoceros silvestris
CAGGCTGGGGGGGGACGCACAACATTCCCCCCGCCTGCCAGTGCTGGGCATTCCCCCCATGTGACGGTCACACGACGGGGCACTTTGGAGCCACCCAGGGGGTTGACATGGCCTCAGCCCACTCTTCCGGGTGGGGCTTTCCTCCATCCCTCCATGGCGGTGTTTTGGCACCCAGAGCCATGCCAGGGTTGCCCCCCAGTGCCCCCAGTATGTCCATGGCATACCTGGAACTCCCGCAGGATGGTGGAGATGTTGGTCTCGTTGGCCAGGTTGGTGAGGACCTCCAGCTGCGGGAAAGAGGAACAGGTGGGCAGCATGGGGGCACGGTGGCAGGGCACGAGGTCCTGTCCGCAAGGCATGGAGGACAGCTGTCCTACAGGGAAGGACTCCACGAAGTCCCAAAGCCACCAGTGATGGGTTCTACCAGGGCTTTTCAGCTCACCTTCAGGATTTTGATCTGCGTAGGGTCCGTGGAGCGGATGTAGAAGCTCTTCAGGTAGGGCTCAAACATCCCCTGCATGCAAAGACGGCAGCAATAGCACCATCCTTGTCCTCCACCTTGCCGCGGGCAGCTGGCCCTGGTGACCCTGCAGGCTAGCCCACATGCCACTCCAGAGTCCACAGGGCCAACTCCTCCCACACCGAGTCCAAGACTCACCCGTCGTTTGATGGACATGGTGGCCACGTTCTGCAGCACGACATACTGCACCTCACTGGGGGAAGAAAGAGGGGACCGCCATCAGCGGGGCAGGGCCAGCCCCAACCCAGCAAGTCCCTGTGAAGACAGGACAGGACCCACCACCAGGGAGGTGCCACCACAATGCTGCCACCCCGTGTCTGGACTGGGCTGGGCCGAAACCCCCTTTGTTTGGACAGTTTGTCCCAACCTGATGTCCCTGTGGGGATGGGCTTTTTGGGGGTGTCTTCCAGGGTCTTGGGGCTCCCCACGGGGTCGTAGGGTGGGCGCTTACCACAACGCGGGTACCACAGACCTGTGACTCCGCAGGAGCCGGACCAGCGCCTTGGCGATGACACCAACCTCCGCCTTGGGTGCCAGGTGGAAGTAGAGCTGTGCCACGGCCATCACCACCTGTGGGGACACACCTGAGCATCACCCAGTGGGCACAAGGACACCCTAAGAAATGGCTGTGTCCTCCGGTGTCCCACCCAACAGCACCCAGAGGAAACCTGACCCTCAGGATAGCCATCCCTGGGTGTCCCTCAAGCACCATGGCTGGAGGGGACATGAGCCAAGGCTGATGGGCACCACTGGTGGCCTCCAGGGATGGACAGGGCTAGGGCAGGGGGCTCACCGCCGCATTGCGGCTCTGCAGCAGGGGCTTGGTGTTGCGCAGGAGCAGGCGGTGGTCGGGGTCCATGACGTAGGGCTTGCGCTTGGCCAACGAGGCTGCTTCTGCCTTGGCGTCCTTGGTGTCCTCCTCCTCGGAGCCATAGAAAGCCTTCTCGGCGCTCTCCTCCAGCAAGGACTCCTACCAGCAGGTGGGACACCTTGCACCACCCCCAACAGCACCCTTCTTCACTCCACCTCCCTGGGAGCTCCAGGGGCACCCCAAGGCTCCCGCACTCACGTTCTGGTTGGGGCTGAGGAACTGGGTGCGCGCGTAGCGGGTCAGCATGTTGATGATGACCACCTGCCCCCACTCCTCCACGTCGATGAGCAGGTTGCAGAGCTTGCGGTAGTTCTTGTGGATGAGGTCGATGCGCTCCGGACAGACCTCCTCGAACGCCATCACCACACTGCCGGCCACCAGCTGGGGAGGGAAAGCCTGAGGTGACTCAACAGGGTGGTGACATCATCTTGATGCTGGCTTGGTGGGGATGGTGGCTTCCTCAGGAGGATGCCAACTTGGTGGGGATGGTGGCATCTCCATGAGGGTGCCGGCTTGGTGGGGATGGTGGCATCTCCATGAGG
>NW_010392828.1:4430-5326 GCF_000710305.1 Buceros rhinoceros silvestris
TGATGATGCCGACTTGGTAGGGATGGTGGCATCTCCATGAAGGTGCCAGCTTGGTGGGGATGGTGGCATCTCCATGAGGATGCCGACTTGGTAGGGATGGTGGCATCTCCAGGAGGATGCTGACTTGGTGGGGATGGTGGCATCTCCATGAGGATGCTGGCTTGGTGGGGATGGTGGCATCTCGGTGAGGATGCTAGTTCGGTGAGGATGTTGGCATCTCTGTGAGGATGCTGGTTTGGTGAGGATGGTGGCATCCTGATGAGGAGGTTGGTGGGGATGGTGGTATCCCTATGAGGATGCTGGTTTGGTGGATGTGTCTCCATCCCCACGGGGATGCTGGCTTGGAGGGAACAGCAGAATCACTGCAAGGATGCCCGCTTTGCATGGACGGATTCCTCCCCATGAGGACACCAGTTTGGTGGGAACATCTGCATCCCCACGAGGACAGCGGGTCAGCGGGAATGGTGACATCCCCAGACTGAAATGCAGGGGACACACGGTGCTCCACTCACCGTGGTCTTGTCTGCCAGCAGCTTCTCGATCACTTCGATGAGCTGGTCCTTCTGGTCCGAGTCGAGGCTGCGAGCGAAGAGCAAGGCAGGTGTGGCCAGACCAAACTCCTCCCTGTCCCTGAGATACCAGCACTGGGCCCTTACTGGTGCGACCCCCCACCCCCCACCCCGTTACCTGTACAGCTTGGGGATGGCATGGGCGGCTGTCTTGCGCACGTAGGGGGACATGTCCGAGGCGGCCTCCTTGATGGCCAGCATCATGATGGGCACGATGATGGGCACACGGATGCTGGAGAGGACCCGCAGGGCGCTGGCACGGATCAGCTGGTTGGGGTCCTGTGAGGACATGTGGGGTGCTGGAGTGTGGCTGTGGGGGGTTTTTTG
>NW_010392828.1:5447-5893 GCF_000710305.1 Buceros rhinoceros silvestris
GTTTTTTGCCCCACCCAGACCCACCCTGCGTCCCCAAACCATCCTACCTTGAGACCTCGCTGGAAGGTGGAGATGGAGAGCAGGGCCAGATCCTGCTGCTCCTCCGCGTAGCGCACCAGGTAGACGTACACCAACTTCTTCACCTGTGGGATGCAGATGGTGGGACCACCTCAGAGCCTCCCAAAACCCAGCCCACCCCTGAAACCCTCCTGCAGGGGAGACACCAGACCCTGGGGACACCCACAGACGCTACCAGGGTCACCCAAGACGTTCCTCACCTCGATGTTCTTGCAGGCGACGTTCTTCACCACGGCTGGGAAGAGGTCGGAGGCGTTTTTACCTCGGGCGATCATCTAGGGGGTAAAGGAGTGGCGTGACACCGGGCGGCCGGCACGGCACAGCACGGCACGGCTCAGCACGGCTTTGCCCCCGCCGCGGGCCCTGTC
>NW_010392828.1:6019-6476 GCF_000710305.1 Buceros rhinoceros silvestris
GCACGGCTCAGCACGGCTTGGCACCAGCAGCGGTCCCTGTCCCCGCTGGTGGCAACAACACCCACCGCCACAATCCTTTTCATGGCCTCCAGCTTGAGCGAATCCTTGTTGCTGTCGAGCATCTCCTTGAGGTCATCGTGCCTATACCGTGCCAGGGCAGAAAAACATGCAAATTTTTCTGGTTTTAGCCATTTCTACCCATTTTTAGCCGTTTTTAGTGCTTTTTTTGTTCTCCCAGCCCGCCACCAAGCTGAGAACCCGACCCTTCGCCATGCAGTATTTATGGGGATGGGAGTTGGGTTACAACCAGGTGAAAGTGGAGCCGGAGGGACTGGTGCAGTGCTGGCGCTCAGCTCTGTCCCCATCCTGGGCGCTGGGATGAGCAGCCCACCCAGCCCTGCTGTGGTTGTCACCACAGGATGTCCCCAAATTGCTTCCCAGGAAGCAGGTGCCCATC
>NW_010392829.1:0-1311 GCF_000710305.1 Buceros rhinoceros silvestris
TCACCAGCATAAGCACCATAACCAGCAGCTAAACCATAATAATCACCAGCAGTTTTGGCGCAGTAATAGGTGCCCGAGTCCTCGGCCTTGAGGCCGCTCATCTGCAGTGTGACGGTGCTCTGGGCGTTGTCCTGGGAGATGGTGAAGTGCCCTTTGACTGCCGACGCGTAGTTGGTGGTGCCACCACCGCTGCTAATACCCGAAACATAATCAAGGCGCTTCCCGGGTGCCTGACGCACCCAGCTCATGTAGGTGCTGCTGAAGGTGAATTCGGAGGCCTTGCAGACGAGGCGCAGGGACCCCCCAGGGGGCTGGAGGCCTTCTCCAGACTCCATCAGCTCCACGGCCACCATTAGCCCTGGGGAGGAAAGGACCCTGGGACCTTGCACCTGGGAAGGGCTTTGACTTCTTCGCAATTATTGACAGCTATGGTAGTACCAGCTACGTGCCGTCAGTTTGGCCAGGCGGTACCAGAGCCCCATGGCTGATTATTTCAATCTTTGGGGCCCCAGAACCATCGTGACCGTCTCCTCTGGTGAGTTCCTCGTCTTTGGTGTCACCAATTTCTGGAATTTTGGGCCTCAAAATTTCAGGCCAAAGTTTGCTTGGGGGGGTGGGTGAGGTCATTGACACCCTTTTGGGGAGCCAAAATGGCAGCTGGTGGCTCAAAATGGCTGCTGAGGGGAGATTTGAGGCAAAAAATGTCATTTGGGGGGCTTTTGGGGGCGGGTCAGGAGATTTGACACGGAAAATCGGGGCCAAAATGTCGATTTTTCGCCTCCAAAATTTCACGTGGGGGCAAATCAATGACCAAAATGACAGAAAAATCCCCAATTGGGGCATTTTTAAGGTGGATTTTGGTCAAAATATTGATTTTAGGGACTTTTTAGTGTCAGAAATTGCCCCCAGGGTGATTTGTTGGCCACGGGATGTGGGGACACGGCGCATGTGTTGGGGGCACAACTATAAGCACCATAATCACCACCAGTACCAGCAGCTTTGGCACAGTAATAGGTGCCCGAGTCCTCGGCCTTGAGGCCGCTCATCTGCAGCGTGACGGTGCTCTGGGAGTCGTCCCAGGAGATGGTGAAGCGCCCTTGGACTGATGACGCGTAGCTGGTGCTACCGAAGATGTCAACACCCGCGACCCACTCCAGGTCCTTCCCAGGTGCCTGGCGCACCCACTGCATGGGGTAGCTGCTGAAGTAGGACAAGAAGTCGAAACCAGAGCCCTTGCAGACGAGGCGCAGGGACCCGCCGGGGGGCTGGCAGCCTCCCCCAGACTCCACCAGGTCCCAGCCCTGCTACAGC
>NW_010392829.1:1322-1767 GCF_000710305.1 Buceros rhinoceros silvestris
ACCCCCCCCCCCCACTGGAGTGCTTTCCCGGGCGCCTGACGCATCCACTGCATGCCAGTGCTGCTGAAGGTGAAGCCAGAGCCCTTGCAGACGAGGCGCAGGGCCCCGCCGGGGGGCTGGCAGCCTCCTCCAGACTCCACCAGCTCCATGGCCGCTGTCAGCCCTGGGGAGGAAGAGGAAGAACATGGCTGAGTCGCCCATTCCCGCCATCACTGAGTGCCTTGGACCCATCTCCATGCCCAGGGAGGTGGTCGGAGGTGATGGGTCCTACCTGGGAGGGCACTGAAAAGCAGCAAGGAGGAGACAATGGGGATGACCGTGGTGGGGAGAGGAGGGTTGGGGGAGGGCCTGCACCCCCTCTGCAAGACTCCAGCTTCACCTGGAAGTGGCTGCTGGGTATTAATCCCGATGGTAGTGGCACCGATTATGTGCCGTCCTTCAAAGG
>NW_010392829.1:2218-3126 GCF_000710305.1 Buceros rhinoceros silvestris
CCAACAAAGGCCCCAAATGGGCTGCCAGAGGCTCTGGCGCCAAGATGGCCGCTGGGGGCGGGGTTTTGCCCAGGCGGCTCAAGGGCCCCGCGGCACTGTGTTCCTAGTAGTTTCGATTTTTGGGTCCCCGGAACACCTGTGACCGTCTCCTCCGGTGAGTCCCTCATCTTCGGTGTCACCAATTTGGGGATTTGGGGCCTCAAAATTTTGGGCCAAATTTTTTTTGCGGGGGGTGAGGTCATTGACCTGCTTTTGGGGAGCCAAAATGGTGGCTGGCAGCTCAAAATGGCCGCTGAGGAGTGATTTGAGGTGAAAAAAGTGGATTTGGGGGCGTTTTGGGGAAGGGCAGGAGATTTGACGCAGAAAATCAGGGTCAAAATGTCAATTTTTCGTGTCCAAAATCTCACGTGGGGGCAAATTGACAACCAAAATGGCCCAAAATCCCCAAATTGGGGCATTTTTAGAGCGGATTATTGTCAAAATTTTGATTTTAGGGACTTTTTAGTGTCAAAAATTGCCCCGGGGCAATTTGTTGGTGAAATGGACCAAAACTCCCAAATGTGGGCAAAATTGAAATTTGGGGTGAAAAAGGTCGGTTTTGGGGCTGCGTCGGCATTTTTTTGAAGCCGGAGAAGGACTTTTAGGGTCAAAATAAGCTGTGAAATAATTCAGTGCCGCTCATCTGCAGCGTGATGGTGCTCTGGGCGTTGTCGCGGGAGATGGTGAAGCGCCCTTGGACCGACGGCGCATAGTAGGTGTATCCACTATCGCTTCTAATACCCGCGATGTAATCAAGGCCCTTCCTGGGGGCCTGGCGCACCCACTGCATGTCGTAGCTGCTGAAGGTGAATTCGGAGCCCTTGAAAACGAGGCGCAGGGATCCGCCGGGGGGATGGAGGCCTTCTCCA
>NW_010392830.1:0-206 GCF_000710305.1 Buceros rhinoceros silvestris
TCCAGGGTCGTGGTCACCCCGAAGCCTTGGGGGGAAGCGAGGGAAGGCGGCCGAGGCAGGAGCAGCAGCAGGATGCAGCGACCTGCCTGGCGCGGCAGCTTGATGTCCTGAGGAGCACTGCTCGTTCCTGGCTTCCACTTGCACCTTGAGCCCTTGACTGCAGAAGTGCGGAGCCTTTGGCTGGGGGGGCCATGGAGGATCCGCCT
>NW_010392830.1:864-1339 GCF_000710305.1 Buceros rhinoceros silvestris
TGGGGGGGTGCAAGCCTCCTGAGGGTACCCGACCCTCGCTGCACCCAACTCTATAGAGCTGAAATCACGATAAACAGACCTGCTTCACAATCTATCTTGATTGCGGAGTTTTTCCACGCATCACAGTGAGGCTGTGCCCTGGCAGAGACCAGCCGCAGGCTGTTCCCGCTGTCCCTCCAGGCCTGCCCAGGTGCCAAAGACAGAAGAGACTGAAAGCACAAAATGAAGTTGCCACACGAAAGCGGGTTTTATCTCTTGAGAGCATCACCAGGACCGGACGCCCTGTGCCCATCCCTCCCAGACAGAGAGCTCTTACCCAGGCAGTGCCAAGAATGGGTCCGTGGCAGCCCCCAAAGGACCCATCACTGACCAGCAGCAGGCCTTGTGGAGCTTAAAACAAAACAACCACCAAACAAACAAACAAAAAACAAACCAAACCCCCCTCCTTGATCCTATTTGAATCAACCATGACATT
>NW_010392831.1:0-7273 GCF_000710305.1 Buceros rhinoceros silvestris
TATATATATATATATATATATAAAGTAGAATGTACTAAAATGCCTCACTTTTGTCAGCACATTTCCCTCATATTTTTATCTTATTGCGTATGTTCATTGCATATGTTCATGTTATTCATTTACTGAATAACACGCCTGCTGTACAAATACCTGTAGCACTGTAGCTGATCAGCAATATAGTAAGAGAACTTCTCCAGTAGCTAGTAATATTGAGATTTTATCCCCTTTGGATGCTTTTCATGTATAGATACGAGAGTAAGATGGCAGTTTCTGACTATATTCTTTCGAAAAGCAGTGCTTCATTCACTCCCTTAAAAGATCATGCCATTGCCAGCAGCAATAATTTTTATTATTTTTGAAAATAAAATAGGAAAGCCTTATGGTATCTTTTCTAGCCACATTTTATCATCAATACACCACTACGCTGAGTTTCAATAATGAAATGATAAATGGGAAAATATTGTCTACTTAATATTTCTTTAGCCTTTTCTGAGTGTGACCAGCTGATTTTTAGGTTTGGGGGTGGGGTGGGGTGGGGGGGTTATAACTGAAGTATTTATGCATCTTCCTTTCTTCAAGTAAAATTATAGATAACACTGCCAGCTTTCTTTAGAAGCAGCTGATAGACATTCGTGTGAAGTGTAGCTTCATCGCTTTCTTCTGGTGATTCACAAAATATTCAGAGGACCTTCAGCTGTCAAATGCTCTCTGCTTAAGCTGTTACGTATACTCACAACGAAACTTCACATTCAAAGGTTCTGGATGCAATCTCTCAAGAAAGTGTGTGCCATAGCCTTACTGCTTACAATTTGGGAATCACAAATATGTTGGATAATTCTCCCACAGATCTCTTATCTGTTCCTTCTGATCCATATTCCATTTTGTAGATACTAAAATTTTATTTTGGGGGTGAAACAGATGTAAATGGGTGAGTTAGAATTCTCAGTCTCCTGCAGAGGCAATTCAGTACTACAAATATAACTCTAGAGAAGTTAAGTATGGGCTTAGTAAGCATGGCGGTTTGGCAAAGGCTCAGCTCTTGAGAGCAATGCTTTTCCACTGCCTTGTTCTCCCTCATGCAACAATGAGGCATGAGGAGGAAGAGGCAAAGAGACAAGGAAAGAATTTCTGTCTGGGGAAAAAAGCTTGAATTAAAGAGGCAGTATGTATCAGTGTTTATCTGAATAAGCCAAAACTGGGGTTGGGGTATGCTATATAAGTGGCGGCCTGTGATGAAAGATAAGACTGATCTTACTTGTAATTGCTATTGATTGCCACATAATGGAAGAAAGAATTTTTCTGTTTCAATACTGGACTTTCTCAATCACTCTTTATATCTCTTTCTTTACTTAGTTCTGAAAAGAAAACATGCAAAATTTATGTATTGTTTTGATGGGTTTTGGAAATGCGTATGTATAAATCCAGGAATTAAGACACAATTATGTTACAGAGAAATACACTATTTCTTAGATTGTTACTGTGAATGTACATAGCCTTTCACTAAAACATTTTTGTGCATGCTCTGTACCTAAATTCAGAATAAGCTTCAAATAATTTCTTCACTCCTGACAAAGCCCTAGTTTTAATGGTGATTAGTATTATGTGGAAAATTACCTAGCTGAAGCATAATGTCCAAGCATATGTAGGAAAAGTAAATATAACCGCCCAGCCTAAATCTCTTGGCCAACTATACGCCTTTGCTTCTTTCTTTTATTCATGTACTTGTTCGAAGCGAGACTACACGCTCTTGGGTTAACAATGTTTTGTCTTAATGCATCTGTAAGGAGAAATGAATAATGATGAGAGAGAGAAACAATATATAGAGGTGATAGTGTGCTAATTAGTCAGGGATCTCGCACTAATTCTTAGTCCCTTGAGCAAAGCCTAAATAGAGTCATTTGAAAGGAATCACTATGTCAGGATTGCTAGAAATAGCAACCTCCTCTACTCTCTGGAAGTGAATAATGAAACATGAGCAAACACAACCTCTTATCTATTTCTGGAAGTCATTTTTTGTATCTTTGTACTTACCACCATCAATAGCATCAAGGCTTTGGCTGATGGATCCTCACATTTGCAGATCTACCCTCCCACTGTGTTCCTCAGAGTTTTTAGCTTGCTGACACAGGAGATGTTTTTGTTGAGCACTTCTCCGTGACATGTAAGGAATGTGGATTCACACTCTGCTTTCTCTCCTGACTGGCTCTCACTAGCTATATTGCAGAACTATTTTAGTTCTGATACATTTCAGTCCTTCTAAAAAGGTAGGTAAGGGACAGGATCTGGACCGTTACTCTAAAGTGCTCAGGTTACTTTCACATCTAAACCACTGAGTGGAATATTTAAAGGCATTTGAACCATAAATGTCTTCTGATAAAGACATACTACAGTGAATATGGTCAGAGAAGGACTGAGAACTGAGTCGTTTTAGACTGGAAGTGGGACTGCTGGAACCCCTGTATAAAAAGGGTGGGTTTCTCTTCCAGATCTTCCTTATGTATGTTTGGATCCTAAGACTAAGAACTTGATCACATTAGCTAATGTCGAGGATTGAGAATAAACAGTTTGTGTAAGCTTTAGAAAATTATCCTGGTAAACTTAATCACCCATTTAACATTTGACTAGTCCTTTTCACTTTTTACAGTTTAAGGTCAATGTCAACTAAATATAAATATAAACTACACATTAGTGGAGAGGAGTCACCAAATTGTGGGCGTTTCCCAGCAGACAAGTTCAGATTTTGCTTTTATGAAGAGGTCAAATTCTTACTGTTCTAAGCCTCGGTGACAGAGCACACATAAGCAGATAGCTCCACTCTTGAACAGAGACTTACATTTCAACCCATATCCCATTTGGGTGATTCTTACAGTACCACCATAATGGTTACCTAACTAGAAAGTTTATAGGATTCTGTGTGTTGAATTTGCCTGTTTTTTTTTTTTAATGCATAGATACTCTCTGGTGAATTTTAACCTTGCTTCTTGACTGGTTTTCATCTCTGAACTTAACTATTATTCTTAAAATTGATTTTAAATTAGAGACCAGGTCTGTATTACTTTTTTCCCCTGTAAATCTGACTTTACTGTTATCTAAAGCAGCAGTAGATTTATTAGTTACAACACACACATGGGAGCCACCAAACTGTAACCTGTGGTCTGCCCTGAAATAAATTTCTATATCTCATCAAGAAATTAGGACAAAAAACTTTTTGGAATTCAAGATTCTAGTGATTTTGTGCATGGGATGAAACATCAAAAATCCTGTAATTCTATTGCTGATTATTCTGCTTCATAATCATGAGATGCTCTCAGTGCTCCTGCCTGCCTACCCGCTTCCCATCTGTTTCTCAGGCCTCTGAAGAAGGTCTTATTAAATGAACAATATCTACCGTGATAGGTCCTCTGACTGCTACTGCAGCAATCCCACAATAATAACTCTACTGTATTACAATACCACCTACAAATATATGTGGTATGGATAATAAACATTTAAAAAAAAAGAGGAGCCTTGCTGAGATCCAAAGGAATCATCTTTAGTTGTTAAATTAAAAAGTATCCTCTTTACAACTTATGAAGTAATGTCAGCCTTATCAATGCATACAAAGAAAACCTGTTGTATAGGAACACAAACCTGAATGACTAACCAGAATCACAAGAAAGACACATATATGAGCATTTTGCTCATTGAAACATCAGTATGTGGGGAGAAAACATTTGTTTGAGTGCCCTAGAGATCACACAGAAAACGATATTTACAAAATATTTGCTTATTTTTCTTCTATAACTTATTCGTACCTTAAAAGCATTTATTGATGTATTGCCTGAAAATATATTTCATTGAATTTGGTAGTGTCCAAATTGGAAACACAGCTGAGTATACTGAGATGTGGTTTGTGGCAGATGGGGATATGTTGTTGTCTAAGGGTGCATATTGTTTTGCTCTGTGTTCGTATTTCCTATCATATAGCTTTGCTCTGTGAAAGCTTTTTTTCTTTCAACCTCCACTTCAGACTAAACTGAGTTTTGAGTGTTGTCTTATATGCCATCTCTCTATTTGCATAATACACTTCTCTTCTCTGTAACATGCAGGGAGCTTAGGCCGTGTTTGATAATGAAAAGCCCAGAAAAGACTTTTAAAGGGTTTCTGTTACTGGAAAAGGGGATCTCCCCCTGGTAAGGGCAGTCAGTGTTTTTACGGGATTCTACATGTGGCTTTTCGGAGAAGAGAGTAAGTGATTATTTCACCTGGAGAGAGTTGTTGATGGATAGAGCGTACTCAGGGTGGGCAAAAGGAGGGAAATCCAGAGGGATGGGCGAGAACACTGTATGGAAAAAGGAACAGGATCAGAGAGGAAAAAGACAGCAGAAAGTCCCCTGTCTCATCTGGTACTTTTGATGACCCTCAAGTCCCACAGAAAAAAGAGCAGATACACACAGGACATCTTTGGGTTTTTTTTTCCTCAGAACTAACTTACTTATTTGATTTAAAGGTCTAAAAAAGACCTACCCAAGCAGTAAAATACAACTTCAAATTTGTCCTTTTAAGAAGGTGTAAAGGATACAGTGCTTTATATTACATGTGACTGTTAACAAAAACTGGGTGAGGCTACAGCTCATTCCTTAGAAGTTACTAATGGCTCTAAAACAATGAAAGTAAACATCTGTTGTGGGCTGGGGTTTTTCTTTACTGAAATCTTTTTCTTTACTGAAATCCTTACAATCAAAATATTCTTTTCAAATGCGGTAAATAATTATCAGTATCAGCGGCTCTGAGTGCAATTACAGACAGTGGGAGCAGTGTTAAAGGAGACAAGCTTTAAATGCATTAGCGCGGAAACTGAAACCAATCTTGGTAGCTAAGTAGCATGTTAAAATTGTCCATGCTGAGCTCCAGCTTAGTTCATATCATTCACTGCTCTTCTTTCAAAATACTTTAATCCCTGTCTTTCCTTACGCATGATGTTTGCTAGTTTCCACACACCCTCCTTTGCAGATCTTGCTGCTACTGATGCTCCTTCCACGTGGAGTCGTCTGGAATTATGCACAAAACTGGTTTATGTCCTACCGGGTTTATAAACGACCTGCCTTGTGGTTGGTAGGTCACCAGCATGATTCCTGTCCTGATGTGGATGTGAAATTGCGATAAGCCTTCAAATCTGATTTGGGGGAGGTTTAATGCTTCTGTGATACATTCATAAAATCCTTTTTAAAAAAATCATTCAGGAAGAAGCTCGTCTAGAACAGCCCGTTCAAAGCAGAGTGAATTTAAAAGATTAGATTAGATTAGATTAGATTAGATTAGATTAGATTAGATTAGATTAGATTAGATTAGATTAGATTCCCCAGGGCTTTGTTTTCTTGCCATCCTTCTCCTTCTGGCTGGGCAAGGAAGCTCTTCTGGTGGATGCAGGTCACATACTGGGAAAATGAAGAGAGAGGGGAAGCTTTATACACGGCAGGTGAGACTAAGTGATCGACTTCAGTGCATTAGTAGAGGAGGCACCAGAACTCCATTTCTTAGTTCCTTCCCTCTCCTCTTCCCAGAGACATTTTTGCATTAAGGTTTCCCTGATATAATGCTAATTTGGGTTTTGGGAGCAAAATAAAGCTGTTTCTGAAAAAATAAACAGAGAAATGGGGAAGGTGAGGAGAGATGGGTTCCATCTGAGCAAATGTTGAACTGGAAATAGAGGTCTGTAGTCCTGGGCTAATACAGACAGGCTACAGTCACATTTGCAATATAGCTCCATCTGGAAGTCTGACAAGAGCGCTGAGTCCCTGGGAGATGCTCTGGATCTGGAGATAAGACAGTGAGAAGATGGTGGGAAATGGAAGTGAAAATTGAGGAAGATACGGAAAATAGTATGTGATCTGTAGGGCATAAATACATAGCTCCTGTGTACCCTGTTCACTTTTAATATTGCAAAGTTGCTGAAATACCTTGGGTGGTTCCAAACCTTCATCTGCTACCTTGCCTCAAATTTTTCATGGCACACATATATGTAATTGTTCCTTGGCTAACATCGCTCTTTAGCATCAGTAACTCTTCTCATTCCTTGGTGTTGACCTCTCTGGTGACGTGTATGTACAGTCAGCTGTGGCTTCCCCTCTTACCATTTGTTTGCTATGCAAACCTTGCTAAACTCTTATAGTCTCCTCTTGTGAAAGAGGGTGTTTAGTTCCCTCGTCTCCCCTGCACCCGTTCCAATCCACCCTAATTCAGCTTTACGAGGACAACACACTTGTTGTCCTCATACCAGGGTCTATCCAGCTCCAGTGACACGCCATCCATGACAGATTTGTGCCTGGTTTTTTGTAAGCAGGTCTTGCCTGGTAATGCTTACTGACATTTTGTGACAGGTGAATCTCACTCTTCCTCCTCCTCTTCCTTCACTTCCACCTCAGATCAGAAATATACTATCAGCCAAGCCCATGATTCAAGAGCACTGTGTTGCACTTTCTGTTACTAAACACAGTGCAGTTTACACAACGTTTAGGGGTACTGAGCTTTTCTGTATGACGCTTCCAACCTGTGCCATTTGCATTCTTCTTTAACCAACTTGTACTTTTTTTCGCAATTCATTACTATCAAATAAAATAATTTCACTTCTTATTCAGAAAATCTACTGAAATTCACTTTCAGTCTTGTCTTCTGCCTAGTCAGTCTCGTCCATCTTATGCCACTGGTGCTAACCTCTGGCTAACTGGCCCAGTAATTCCCTCTGTGTCAGAATAACAAATATTTGTTAGCATTAATTTGGTTTCTCTGTGTCACATGCAAGTCACATAAGGAACGCATGCATGCTAACAAGTGTGCTTACAATTTCAAGTGCAATTCAATGCATAACACCCTGTTAAATGAAAGGAGAAGAATCAGAGCTGAAGCGGAACAAACAGACCTTATGTTGAATTTGATAATAAACGTTTCATCTGGAGCTGGCAGGAACTGGATCTTCAGCTAGTTTAGCCATTTGGTTTCCAAGAATCCTTGCTGTAGGAAGCAGTACCTTTTTAAAGGCCAGCGGCAATTAATCCTACCAAATTTTTGCAGGGAAGCTGTTTACTAAGGCAGCGGGAGGCAGCGCAGCGGTCCTGGCACCGAAGCGGGTCCATGGGAATGTCATGGGGAAGGGTGTGGCCCTGTGATGGCTGTTTGCACTCAGAAGCGGCTGGACTCCTGCCCTCCTGCCCGGCTGACCTCCAGACCAGGCTGTGCTGCACACCGGGTAGGAAACACATCACCAGGGGGGGCTCCATGGGAGGCTCCAGCCTCT
>NW_010392831.1:7405-7688 GCF_000710305.1 Buceros rhinoceros silvestris
CTTCCCCCAACCCCCCGCCGGGACCCCACCCCGCCAGCCGGCCTGTAACCTGTACATTTGATTTGAGAGACCAGCCCAGCTAGGCTGCCCGCTTCACGGGCGTGTCTGTCTGTGTATAGGTATCTTACTTCCATCCGGAAAATACATTGCCTGTAGCTAGTTCTGGACACCCGTTCTTTCCCACATTTACCCGGTGTCGAGGCAGGCAGCACCAGGCCCTTGCCCCTCGCCAGGCCTTCCCCGCACTGGCCCCGCTGGGCTCCTCACCCCATAGCCCGGGGCT
>NW_010392832.1:0-1071 GCF_000710305.1 Buceros rhinoceros silvestris
CAGCTCATCACCCAGTGTCCCCACATCTCATTGCCTGGTGTCCCCACACCTCATCGCCTCGTGTCCCCACATCTCAGCATCTGGGGTCACCACATCTCAGCACTGTCACCACATCCCAAACGCTGCAGCCCTTGGGGTCACTGTGTCCCCGCAGTGTGGGTTTGTAGCATCTGGTGTCACCACATCTCAGTATCTCGTGTCCCCCACATCTCATCAGCTGGTGTCACCACATCTTGGCGTCTTGGGGGTC
Source organism: Buceros rhinoceros silvestris (assembly GCF_000710305.1). Lineage (NCBI taxonomy): Eukaryota > Metazoa > Chordata > Aves > Bucerotiformes > Bucerotidae > Buceros > Buceros rhinoceros. The sequence goes on from NW_010392832.1 coordinate 251, forward strand.
ACCACAGCTCAGCCTTTGGGGTCACCACGTCCTGACATGCTATCTGCAGAATTTAGGGACGTGACCTCATGCTGAATCTGCAGCCTTTGGGGTCACCACGTCCTGACATGCTATCTGCAGAATTTAGGGACGTGACCTCATGCTGAATCTGCAGCCTTTGGGGTCACCACGTCCTGACATGCTATCTGCAGAATTTAGGGACGTGACCTCATGCTGAATCTGCAGCCTTTGGGGTCACTGCACCCCAGCACTGCACATCTGCAGCATTTGGGGACACAGGCAGCGTGTGTCTGCAGCATCTGGTGTCCCCACATCTCATCGCCTGGGGTCCCCACAGCTCATCACCCAGTGTCCCCACATCTCATCGCCTGGAGTCCCCACATGTCGGCATCTGGTGTCCCCACATCTCAGCATTGACACCTGCAGCCCTTGGTGTCCCCACATCCCAAACGCTGCAGCCCCTGGGGTCCCCGTGTCCCAGCACCGCATGGCCAGGGTTGCTCTGCCCCACGGCCAGGCAGCAGCGCCCACAGACCCCAGCAGACCCCCACACCCCTGGGACATGCCCCCATCACGGGGGGGAAGGGAAGGGGCTCCCCGATGGTGCCAGCCTCTGCGGTGGGACAAGAGGGGGCGCAGACTGGAGTGGGTGCAACCGCGGGGGGCTGTACCGTGCTCTTTTTTGGGCAAACCCCTCATTTTCACCGCTTTTACCCCAAAAGCAGATACATGACCCGAAGGGGCCCCCCTGGCTCCTTGTGGCGCCCCTCCCCACGGGCTGCCGGACACGGGGGAGTCACGGGCGCACCACACCCGCCCCC
>NW_010392832.1:1197-1826 GCF_000710305.1 Buceros rhinoceros silvestris
CGCGCCCCCCCAGCCCCCCCGGCCCTGCTTCCCCCCCGGGGACGTATCCTGCCAACGCTGCCGCCGGCCCCCGCACCGAGAAGGCGTCAGGCTGCAGAGTCTCGCCGGGAAAGCGGAACCCGGGATTAAATTAGCGCCTCGCTATTTGCACATATTTATAGCTCTCCAACGTATATATTTTAGCTGGGAAGATGGGATGAGGCTCCCGGGAGAGCATCCCTGAAGCCGCATTTACCAGGGACCTGTCTTCTCTTTACGATGCTCATTTGCATCTGAGATCTCTCTATACAGATAAAAATAAGGCAGGGATTGATAAAATGCAGACATTTATCACACTTCTGCCGCTCAGCGATGGGTGGTAGATGAGGGGATGGGGAGCACCGGCCAAGCACCACGGGTGCTGCTCCGCTCTGGAGCACCGAGAGCGGCTCCTCAGGAAGGACCTGCCTGGAAAACCACCCCCAAAAAATCAGGAAAAGATGAAAGGAGTAGGGAGGGTAAAGCCTCTCCCAGCCCTGAAGCCCACCCTGGGCTCGCGGCCACCAGCCACGCTGCCACCGGCGTGGATGATGCTTGCTGGGATCCCTCAAACTGGGACTTCCCCACACACCGGGACCCCCTGCCCCGGG
>NW_010392832.1:1909-2324 GCF_000710305.1 Buceros rhinoceros silvestris
GGATCCCTCAAACTGGGACTTCCCAACACACCGGTACCCCCTGCCCCGGGGTGGGTGGCTGCGGGGGGGAGCCCTCAGCCCCTCGGGACTGATGCTGGATGCGGAACTGGGGGGAGCCAAGAGGTCACCCCACAATGCAGCTGCCGGGAGCGAGCAGAGGCTGGGGGGTGGTGGCCCTGGGGTGTCACGGAGCAGGACCACAGAACAGGGACCCCCAGGGAGCAGGACCATGAAGTGGGGCTAAGCCAGACACAGGCTCCCCCGTGGTGGGGCTGAGGACCCCCAGGGGTGCCAACACCTGGGGACACACAGGGATGACCTCGGTGCTCTGCCTGTAAGCTCAGCGCGGATCGTGTGGGGTCCCCCCCGCAGGACCCCTCTTCTTCTCCCCTCTCCTCTCACCCCGGTTTCACCC
>NW_010392832.1:3051-3323 GCF_000710305.1 Buceros rhinoceros silvestris
GACCCCTCTGTGCCTGGCTCTTGCTCCAAGGTTTGCCACCGGCCGGAGCAGCTGGGTGCGAATCACCCCGTGTGCCGGGCTGAGGAGGGAGCAGGCTGCGCCAGCTCCTGGCACCGCCGGAGGGATCCGGGCAAATCCCAGGAACACCCGCGCTGGCAGACCTGGGCGAGGGCAGAGGGGCCACCACCTGCCACACTAATTGGCACGTTACCTGCCTTTGGAGCCGGTAGGGAACGGGTACGGCTTTTTTTGGGGCCGGGGTGGGGGGAGGG
>NW_010392832.1:3570-4331 GCF_000710305.1 Buceros rhinoceros silvestris
GGATGGTCCTGTGTGATGCAGGGTGATGCTGAGCAGTGCAGCTGATCCTGTGAGCATGGGATGGTCCTGAGCAACACAGGATGCTCCTGTGGGATGCAGGACGGTCCTGAGCAACTCAGGACGGTCCCTTGCAATGCAGGATGAGGCTGCGAGCACGGGATGGTCCTGTGCGATGTGGGGTGGTGCTGAGCAGCTCAGGATGATCCCATGCGATGCAGGATGATCCTGTGCAATGCAGGATGGTCCTAGCAACACAGGATGGTCCTGAGCAACTCAGGATGTCGCTGGGCAATGAAGGATGATCCTGAACGACACAGGACAGGACCATCCTGAGCAACTCAGGATGATCCTGAGCAGCATAGGACACTCCTGTGCCCCACAGGACACCCTGGGCGATGCAGATCCCGCTGCACGGAGGTGCCGCTGCCCACGGACACCCTGGTCCCATGACACCAGCCACCCCAGAAGCTTCACTCCCAGCATGGCTAGGCCGGGCGACGCTTCGCCCCCTCGTCAAGTCCCCCCCTCACGAAGGGCAGTGCGGGGGCGGCCGGCGTGACTCAGCGTCGGTGCCCGCTGCGCCCCACGGGCTCCTCGGCCACAGCTCCAGGGTCCCCAATCCCTCCCCGATGGCTCCAGGGACCCCCAATGGCTCCGAGACCCCCAGGGCCACCCGAGGCAGTCAGGGATGGGGGTTATTCCCTACTTTGGGAACTCTTCGGAGCAAAATCGGCCCCTGGATCGGGCGACAGCCAGTTGGT
>NW_010392833.1:0-6205 GCF_000710305.1 Buceros rhinoceros silvestris
GCCCCAGCGGTGATGCATCGATTCCTTGCCCCGGTAGCGGTCCCTGGGGCTTCAGATGGCTAAATCGGCCGTGTGGTGTCCCTGCTGCCCGCTCCTCCGCCGGCAGGGCGGGCCCTGGCTCTTTCATGCTGGATGAGGAGCGCAGGGTTTGGGGAGGGGGCCACGGTCACCGTCCTGCAGAAGTCTGGGAAACGCTGAGAAGAGCAGAAACGGGTAAATGGGGTACTGAGCAGGGGTTGCAAGCAGCTGTTGACCTGGGCAGATGTTTTCAGCGTGTGCTCGTGAATGTTATGTTGCTTTCTTGATGTGTTTCACGTTTACAGAAACCGTTTTCTCTCTAGGATATCTTGGAAGGATGCATATCTCCTATTGCACTGTCCCCTTTCTGCGGCTGGGTCCTCGACAGAATGACGGCACAATCAGCCAAAGAAGTCGGGCCCTCTGGAAATGCAATGTCTGATGAAGCCACTACCCTCACAAACCAGTCACCTTCTCTGGAGAAGATCCCCTCTGCCAGCCAGCAGGGCTCTCCACCAGCTCCACCTGCAGAGCCGGCTGAAACAGAGGTGGGGCTCTGATTGTGACCCATCTGTGAGCAGCTGCGAGAGAAGATGTGCTAGTGCTAACTTGCTGTCACCGGTTGTCTGATAAGGGTTGGGTTATGCTCTGTTAATTTGTGGGGGAAAACAGTTCCAGCTCTCTGTAGGAGAAACTGGTGGTGCTAAAATCTGTAGTGACAAGATTTTCATGGAATAGTGTTTTATAGTAGGCCAAAAGCAAATTCCTTGTTTCACCACTGCTAAGGAAAATTTAGTTGGATCTGTTTAGTTCTATGGATCAGCAGCACAGGGTTCATCTGGCAGACGTGTTGTGATGGTGCTGAGGGACACGGTTTAGAGGTGACCTGGCAGTGCTGGGGGAATAGTTGGACTCAGCGATCTTAAAAGTCTTTTCCAGCCAAAACAATTCTATGATGAGGGATGAGGCCACAGAGTAGGGTTAGGGCTGCTCCAGGAGCTCATGGTAACCCCTTTGGATTCTCTCTGAGTGACTGAGATGTGTTCTGGGGTTCTTTAGTCTGGAGAAAAGGAGACTCGGGGGGGACCTCATCACTCTACAACTCCCTGAAATGAGGTTGTAGCGAGGTTGGAGTTGGTCTCTTCACCCACGCAGCAAGTGAAAGGATGAGAGGAAAAGGCCTTGAGTTGTGTCATTTAGGGGCGCGTTTAGGTTGGACATTAGGGAAAATTTCTTTACAGAGGATTGTGCAGCAGTGGAACAGGCTGCCCAGGGAGGTGGTGGAGTCACCATCCCTGGAGGGGTTTAACAGACATGTGGATGTGGCGCTGAGCAACATGGCTTAGGGACCCTGGCAGTGCAGGGTGAAGGCTTGGACTCGAGGATCTTAGAGCTCTCTTCCAACTAGATGATTCTGTGGAAAGGGTGGGACGCTGGGCAGTGAGCAGCTGAGTTATGGAGGGAAAGGAGTTGATGAAGCACCTGAAAAGAAGACAAATGTCTGTTGCTACACATTAAATTGTGACTTCAACACATAACAACAATATTGAGCAGGAAAGGTTTGCTTCATCTTGGCCCCATTTAGACTTGAGAAGCAGATTGTGAGAAAAACATCTCAGTGGAGCAGCAAGATCTGATAAAAGTTATAAGAGAGAGTCTGAAGACTCCTGAAGAATAATTCAAAGTATAAACCTGTCTTGACTTCTTCCAGTGCAGCATCGTCACTGAATGTGCAGAGAACGTGGGGAGTCTGTCTGCCCTGCCCAGGTGGCAGTTAGCTGTCCTGAATGTCCTGGAGGCTCTTGGTATCTCTGCTCCCAATTTCAGTGATTATCCCCCCCTACCTCATAGAGGTGCTGGAGGATGTTCCAAACAGTGAGGCTGTGCCACGGGATATAGAACGACTCTGAAAAGTTGTGCATTGGCTGATTCTTTTTCTGTTCCTCTACAAATGTGCAGGGTAGGAGCCCTGATTTACCCGTTTCCTCCGTGAGTTGCTGATCCTGTACTCGGTCACTGATGTTGCTTTCGTGCTGACTGCACAGGGAAAGGAAGACGCTGGTCCGCTGGAGATGGATGGGGAAGCTGTGCCACCTGCTCAGCCCTCTAAATACACAGTGTTCGAAGGCTACCTTCGGATGTACGAGAAGATAAGCAATCTGGAAGTACAGGTAAGAAATCCTGAGGGTGGATGCGAATCACAGGAGCGCGCCATAACCAGATGTGACAATGTGCTGGTAGAAGTAGTAGGACAGTGAGTTATCCTAAACTCAGAGAGTAAAGATCAGGATGACCCAAAGCAGACCACGTTGGCCCACTTTGGGCAGTTTAGTTTGTATTTTCTTCTGCCCAAATCCTGGTGATCTCCACATTGGGGTGCTTGTGGCACTGCAGGAGCAGATCAGTCAGCGGCAGGAGCTGTACCAGAAGGTGGCGAGGTCGCTGGCTGATGCGGCAAATGAACAGCTGAAGCGCTACGATGAGCTGAGGGAGCTGAAGCGGCTTCAGGAACTTCAGGATTTGCGAGAAGCAATGGAGAAGAGGTGAGATTAACTCTGGTATCCTGCAAAGATTACAACATTTAATCCAAGTGAGGATTAATTCTTGTGCCTGACAGTTCTGTGCGAGTCACTGGTGCTGGAGAATCTCACCTGCTGCTTTTCTTACATTGACTAGCTTGTTGTTTGTCTTCCAGAGTAGATCTCTGGCTACTGTTGAGGTTTCAGTGGTTAGAAAAAGACTATAATTGTGACAACTGAAGTTCTTTAGCTTGGCTTATTTTAAAAGTAACTGTGTGTTTGTGTTTTTTCTTGTGCACCTCTTGAATGCAGTTTTTCTGTCTTTGTGTGTACTGCAGCTCAAAGGAGGCTCACGGACAGCAAGAGAAGCTGAAGGAAGAACACCGACACAGAGCAAAGGTCTGAGCCTTATGAGAGTTGTTCCTCGTAAAAGACCATGACTTGGAAAGACCACCTGATTTATTTGTTTTCATGTGGCACTGCTGGAGCGAGGGTGGGTCTTCCGGTGCTGTTCTAGACACCTGCTGCACTGTTGTGGAAATGCACGTGTTTAGCGGGAGCAGAAAGGGCCTGCAAAGCCAGAGGCACCAGCCCAGGAAGGACCTGTGTAGCTGGAGTCATCTGTGTCTCGTGGGCCTTTTTCTCCCCAGGTATTAAACCTAAAACTGCGTGAGGCGGAGCAGCAGAGGCAGCGTCAGGAAGAGCTGGAGCGTTTGCGTAAGGAAGAGGGCCAGGAAAGATTGCGCCGCCTTTACTCCATCCAGGAGGAAGTGCTGCAGCTCAACCAGCAGATTGATCCCAACCACAGACACAAAGACTTGCCAAAAGTTGATTTCTCCGCATACAGCAATCGCGGCAACCAGATCTGTGGGCTGGTCTCGGGACTCATCCGCACCACGAGCGAGGTAAAGGTTCTTGAGTCTCTCACTTCTGGCTGTCGTTCCTTCATGAAGCTTCCCATAGTGTCTTTAAAGGCAGCTTGTTATAAGGGCACTAAGCACGACGTCACAAAATGTATCTAAATATTCAACCTATAAAGAATCTCATCTAAAGAGGGAATTCTTTGCTATGGCACTTCAGCTGTTCTCCTGAAAACAGCTTATGAAAACGTATGAGGGTTTCCACAGGAGAGAGTTTGAATTCCTGTAAACTCGTGATGCTGTGAAGTTCCTTTTTGAGACAACTGTGGAAGCGGAGTGGTTCGTAAATCGTTAAACTCTGAACGCATCGTGATTCTCCGATACTTTTTGCAGTAACTAGGTGTCTGGGGAAACTTCTTTTTTTCTCTGTGTAAAGGTGGGATACGAACCTTGAAAACTAAACCACTGCTAATTCTCCGCTGCAGCTCGTCCCAGCTGGCTTTCTGCGGAGGAAGCTCTCTTGGCTTTGCTCTGGGGGTCCTTTATACTTGACAAAGCGTGTTATTAACTTTTGTTGTCCAAGATCTTGTGAGATCTAGTCATGGACTAACATTATTGACAAATGTTGTGACTACGTAGTGATAAAGGAGGCGAAGATACTTTCACTAAAGAGGATGAGATGTGTAGCTGGCTCCCACGTTATCGGAAGACTAAAGCTTCAGAGGCTCCTTGCTGTTGCTGCTGGTCTCCAGAGTGGGACAAAAGGCTGATGCTTGTATGACCTCTGCTTCTTGACAGAGGGGATTCCCTGCTCAAGCAGATGTGGCCAACGCTGAGCGAGCGCTGCAGGAGATGCGAGGGCTGCTATCCACCGTGCAGCAAGAAACCGCTGCGGCTCTGGAAGAAAAAAAGAAGCAAGACGAGGAGGAAGAGAGAAAAAAGCAGAATGAGTTACTGAAAAAAGAGCAGATGAAGGCTCAGGTTCCTGCCCCTGCACAGCAGTCAGGGGGGAAACAGCAGAACGAAGGTTGATTTGGCTGTTTTGGGTTTTTTCTTTTCCTCCTCCTTTCCCTTCTCACACACTCTTTTACTCTTAGGCTAAATACGGAATGCTTTGGAATCGCATTGTTGTGATGACGCAGCTTCTCGTAGCCTTTAGCACAGCTGGCGAAACGGGTGTGGGCCTGCTGGCAGCACGCTGCTGGGAAGACACTGGCGCAATATAAATATCCTGCGCGTGTAGGCTACTAAGCTGGAGGAGAAGGACTCCTGGGTTGCTTGCCAACTTGTAGTTCACTTAGGAGCATACATTTCTAAACTGAATTTGGGGAAAAAAGCACTTGTACAGATCTTAGTTCCTTGCTTTTTTTTTTTTTATTATTATTTTCTTAAGGTTTTCTAGAGTTCTGGGTCTTTCTTAGTCTCCTGTTGTGGTTTTATTTTTTCAGCATCAAGACTTCAAGTTAAGACAGATGAAAATATCATGCAGTGGTACCAGCAGCTTCAGGATGGCGCTGCGCAGTGCGCTGCTGCTTTCAGTGAATTCACCAACCACAAAGGCAACAGCAAGGTATGACAAACGACTAATGCTGCTGAGGAGAGGCTGTCTTAATTTCTGGGGGAAATAGGACAGTTTTCATGAATACATAAATAACTGTCTAATGTAGCAGCCTCTCCGAACAGGCTGCTCGTCCAGACTGTCGCAGTGGTTTACCTGTCTGTAAAGGTGTTTAACGTTGTGTGTGTGTTTGTTCTGCAGATTCGGACTTTGAAAGCAGACTTGCAGAAAGCGGCCACTACCCCCGTGTGCCAGATCTCTCGAAAAGCAGGTCAGGAAAACGCGGAGAACCCAATCCAACTGAAATGCCTTTTGCTGTAAAGTTTTTAGTAGGACCCACATCTGGCATCATCATCATCATGGCTTGGCTTCGCGGACGAAGATCTGGGAAGGGCTTTACCCACGCTTACTGCAAGCGCGCTGATGGCTGAAAAGGCCAATGCGGGATAGGCAAGTCCGGTTGCAAAGAGCACACCGGAAGGTCTCCTTGGGTGGTACAGTCGAGGCACGGTTCTTTCTGCGCTGTCTTTTCTCCTCGAGACTGATTCTACGCATGCTCTCAAAGGAGACAGCAGCATTATGTGTGGTGTGTCTCCACATGTCCCGATTGGAGGCCAGGGTGGACCACTGAGGGTGGTCAATATCTGTAACGGTTCAATAATTACCCCTACAGCAGGACATTGGTTTATGTACAGTCCAAGTCTTTGCTGCACAGTGTTTGCTTGTATTTTGAGGTGTGTTGCTTCTCTCGGAGGCCTCTTGCTTCATTGTGGCTCAGTTTCTTTAACCAGATGTAGTGAGCTGGCAGTTCAAGGCGTGTTGCCCTTCAGCATGTAGCTCTAGTTTTTATGACGTTGATGTGGTCTGGTTAAGACTTGTCTGCTCTTTCCTAATGCGTCTCCGTACATTCGTTATGTATTTGCAGGCTCCTCCCTGAAACAGGTATTTGACAGGATCAATAACCTGCTCACCGGAAAACCTTTTGAGTCTGGAGGGAGAAGTGTATCAGTGACTCAGCATCCCCAGGCTCTGGATTTTGTTTATTACAAACTCGCAGAGAGATTCGTGGTGAGGAAATGTTCTTTTTATTGAGGTGGCCAAGGTTATCTGGTGCTTTAAGAAGTTCTTTTGGCCACCATCCTCTGTCTTCAGTTACTAAGAACAACATCACTAGGTGTTCAGCTTGCACGTATCAGTGTTCATAAGTGGGTTTTGGATTAAAAAAAGAAAAGCAAAATAACTTGGTTTCT
>NW_010392833.1:6294-9403 GCF_000710305.1 Buceros rhinoceros silvestris
CTTTCCCTCCACTCCCCTGTTTTATCTCTTCCGGGAGCAAGAACTATTTTAAATTCCAGGCTTACACGTTACATGTTCTGAACTAGTTAGGTGCAGTGTTAGTGGAAAACACACTGATAGTTAATTTATGATCTATTACAAAACTGTATGTATGCTCAAAACCTTAAAGCTTGGGGGGAAAAAAAAGCTAAGGCCCAAGAGGCCAACTTCTGTCCCTCTGTGTAGTGAGCACCTCCCAAGAAATGATGTGTCGTGGTTTAAGTTGCTTTTCCGAGTTGGTGGTAATTTTTTCTCATCTTTCTTAGCTAAATTTGGGCTGTTTGAAACTTTATTTTGTCCCTGCAGTCACAAATAGATGTAAAAATTAGCCCACAGAATAAAACTGTGACTGATTTGTAAACATTTGAAGGTGTTTGTTTGGAGTGAAAATAATCTGTGCAGTCTTGCACTTTATGCCTGTATTTGCTAACCTGTTTTTTCTCTCCTAAACCAAAGTTTATTGTCATCTTTTGTGGGAACCAAGGACTTAAGGTTTTATCAGCTTTTCTACATAGCCACAGATGTATTAGGAACCTTTAGTAGATGCTTATAGTACAAAAAATGGGATTTTTTTTTTTCCCTGAGAAATGGTTTGAAAGGGTGGGGACTGACTTTCTTTCTCCCCTCCAGCGTCAAGGAGAAGAAGAAGTAGCTGCCAACTATGATGCAGCTTTTCCAATTGCTGTGGTGGTCTCAGGAATCTGGGAGATACACCCTCGATTTGGAGACCTCTTCTTATTTAACCTGCACAAAAGATGCCCCTCTTCTGTGCCATTTTACCCTGCCCGGAAAGAGGGGACTTCTGTGGAAGAGTATAAAAGGTAAATTTGCTACTGGACTTTTCAGCATGAACCCTGGAAGGGTGAAGACTGTGCTCGCTGAGGGAAGTCCGCTTCTCTCCATCTCTGGTGACGCAGGCACTGTGACGTCCTGGTGTAGGCTCTGGAGATTCACTTACAAGCGTGCAGCTCCCCAACCCTGTTTCCCTGGAGGACGTTGTGTCCTTCAGCTTTGTCCTTCCTCGTCCTTCTCAAAGAACAGTTGAGAGCTGTAGCTTGATTCCAGTTGAAATGTCCAGTACAGAACCTAAATATTCTAGATGGTGTGAAATAGTGGAACATTTGATCCAGAGGGTAATGACCAGCCTTTGCAATAACTCTTGTCTGCTTTTGGAGTATCCTGTTCTTCGTACAGTTGACTTGAAGTAAGCTGAGAACTGCAAGGACTAGGGTGAGGATGTTTCGCTGGACTAATACTGGAACGTCTTCTCATACGTAGGATGCTTGGATATAAAGTGGGTGATTCTCAGCTGGAAAGTGAAGAAAATTTTCTTAAACGCATGTCGGGACTGATTCGCCTGTACGCAGCCATCATTCAACAGCGGTGGCCTTACGGAAACAAGCAAGGGGTATGTGCGTGTGGCACGGTAATTAGAGCCCTGGTGCTATGCCAAGGGTCTGTTAAAGCTATTGTAAACTTGGCTTGTAGTTAAGGTGCGCTGAACTTAAACCAGCTCATAACGTATTTGAAGGGGGATGGTCATAACCATCAGAGCAATGCAAAGGAACCTGTAGAGGGAACCTTCGCTTCCTCTCTTTATGTTTTCATAATGATCACGTTTTCTATTGTAAAATAACTTCATAAAGAAGGTGGTAAATCAGAACACTGCCTGGTGTGATACCGGTGTTTTGCAAGCCGTAGAACAAGTGGTGTGTAGCTTCTTTGTTGCTTCACAGGCACATCCTCACGGGCTGAACTATGGATGGCGCTGGCTTGCTCAGATACTGAATATAGAACCTCTGGCAGATCTGACAGCTACGCTTCTTCTTAATTTTCTGGAGGTAAGCAATGTGGATTGGAGACATTTTAGTTTCTGAAGGGATTGCCGAGGGTGAGGTTCATGGTGATTTTAACAGCAGGGGGTTTTAACTCGTCCGTATTCCTTCAGGAAGGAATGTGAATATTTCCATGCTCTTGCAAATACAGCTTTGGAGCTGAATGATTTTAAAAACTGAAGTTTTTATACATGCAACTTGTGTTACTAATAAAAGCTGAAGGTAAAGGCTGTTGTCAGGGGAGACAACCACAGTTGAACACAAGCAGCTTCTGTGCTTGTCAAATACCTTCTAAAGAACTTGAACAGTAGAAATGAGAACATAAAGTGCAAAGTGAGATGCGCCCCGGGGATTCTGTTAGTAGTGGTGGAGTCTGAGGAGTGTTTGTCCTGTAAACTGACAGTATGAAGAAGGCTGAAGAATCCACACTGCAGTAACCAGGATGGGGAACGGGCCACAATGTGTCCTGGCGAATGGTGTTAGGGAAGGCTGTTGTTACTGGAGGAGGCGGGAGTGAGAGGAGGAGTAGCTGAAGCTTGGTATTAGCAGCCACCACACAGCCAGCAAGAAAGAGCAGTCAGCGTGCCGGCAGTAATGGCATTTAGGGGGTTTGCTCGTTTTATTTAGGTGTGGGTATACTTCTTTAAATGTCTGGAGAAGATATTAAGCGGTTGATCTCAAATGTGTTCATTGACGTTGTCCTGCTAGTCTGAAAGCCAGTTCTGAATCGTGGTCTGTGTGGATTTCTGTACTGTAGGTGTGTGGCAAAGCGCTCATGAAACAGTACGATGCTCAGTTCTGGAAAATCCTGTTGCTTATCCAAGACGACTATATCCCACGGTATGATAGCTGCGGTTGGGGACGTGCAGTAATCCCTGGTTTTGACTTTGTGAGCATTTGCTCTTGAATGACTTGACCATCTTTTCCAGTCGCTGCCGTTCACCCCCACCCACTCGTAAACCACTCCTGGTTTTCTAAGCAGGTTTTGACATTTATTTCGGTTATTTTACAGAATTGAGGCCATTACCAGCACTGGGCAGATGGGCTCTTTAGTGCGTCTGAAGCATTTCCTAAAGGTAAAGCAGGTTTTGTTTGTTTGTTTTTCAGGCATTTTGGTTTTGGGGTTTTTTCCCTGCCTTTGATATGTGCATTGTTTTGACAGAGGCTGGTGCTGCGTGCAGCGTACCCGGCAGTCCAGCCCAGTCACTGTGATGTGACCTGTGCTCGTAACCCCT
>NW_010392833.1:9471-12329 GCF_000710305.1 Buceros rhinoceros silvestris
TGCTCGTAACTCCTCAGTTGCTGAACCACCTTATCGATAGTTCCTGTGTCAAAAGTCTCGCTTCTTTCGTACCTCACATCTAATTTTTCCTCAGGAAAATGTGTTTTGATCAGAAACGAAGTTGCAGTGAGAGATGTGCAGGTTGGGGAGGATTCTGCTGAGTCATTTCTGTCACAGCTGTTTTTATCAGTGGTTTGCTTGGTTTGCTCAGTTGTCCCGATGAGAGAGACGACAAAGGAAACACTTAGAATCGCTCTCTGTATCTTTTATTTTTTAAGAAAGCCTGCCAAACTGTCAACTCCTTGATGGTTTAGATTGTTTAGTGAATGTTATTTAGGTTATGATACTAGAATATGACAGCTTCAGAGTTTGTGCTTTCATTTCAAAATTGATGATTTTGGTTTGCGTTATTAGCGGTGCTTTGAGTGTGTGCAGGAAGAACCACCGATGTTCCTGAGAAGAGATGGCAAACGAAGAGTCACGTGTCTCTTTCCTTTGTCTTTCTCTCTCCCCCAGGAATGTTTACAGCAGAAGAACATTCCCCCACCTAAAGGCGCTCTGCCAGCTTCCTTCTGGAAATCATAAATCAGTTGATTCTTCTTTCCCCTGGACGCCAGTGCATTCAGCCCTCACGGCTTCACGAAGCCTTAACAGAGTAACCGACCTCGGAACACCGGAAATTTACTGCTGGATATTTATTTTTGTATTTATTACATCCTGTCTTTTTTAATTCAGTTTTGCTGCTGTACTTGCATCCCGTGTGCCTCAATATCTGAAGGCAGCAGCGGGCTCTGTGAAGGCGCTTGGCCCAGCAGCGCCGACTCTGGTCTCTGTGGACGGACCTCGCTCCTCCAGGCAGTGCTGTCCATCTGAGGGGCAGGCGGCCTGCTCTGAAAGCTCGGTGTGGATAACGGTAACTTCACGCAGCAAGAGCGGAGTTCCTGAAACTACGATGTCCGTTAGCCATCAGACGGATGGAAGCGAATAACTCATTTTCTTTATCTGGGACTTGTTCCTTCATCATTTTTTATAAAAAAATAGTGTCACAAGGGTGCGTTGATTCTAGCGCTTTGGCAGCTGCTCTGCCATCATCCGAGGGGATTGGTGTGCTTGGTGCGTTTTATAAGGGCTCTTTTTATGTAAAGGAGTTCCTTCCCTTTCATTGTGTTTCAAGTACTGTAATACTTTTGTACCGATACTGGATTATTCTGAGAACAGTTCATCCTAGAAATTTGTTTAGATTAATATTAAAGTTTTATTTTTCTTTTAAATCTGAAGCTGATGCAGTTTGGTTTTTTTGGTAGAATAGGGATGGTCAAGAAATCTACAGCTCCTTGACAAGCACAGGAGAGAGATGAGAGCGATGGGGGATTGGGTTCATCATAGTGCCCTGCCCTTGAACTACTTTGGAGGCCTCTGAGAATATTCTGAGTTCTAGAAGGGAGTGCGTTATTTTTGCAAAATACTGTTGCAAATTAAGATGATTATAATTTTTACCAAATGCGTTTTTGCTCTTCCTCGAGGCACTGCGATTTGAAGCTGTAGAAAGTGGAGTTGAGGACGTATGAGAATGAGAATTTTTCTATAGCTCTTGAGGTTTCAGAGAAGAGGTTGTAACATGGACTTTAGAATTCAGACCTTTAAAACCTTTACCCTTGACTTTTAAAATTGTCTGGTAAATAAATTAGTACTTGGTGTATATATTTTCTAAATGGGAATTCTTTAGACGGGTGTTACTGGAATGCTGGAAATCTCCTTCGAGTATCTTTTTACCAGGTAACCTTGAAGCAACGTACAACTTTCATTAGTGCAGATGAAAACGCTTGCTTTTTTTATACCGAGTGGAGAAGTTTTAATGACATCTTGCGTCTCTTCAGTTACGTTGGAGACTCCGTCAGCCGAGAGGGCAATCGGTCCTGTCGGTTAGGAACAACTGCCTGCCTGTGCCGGAACAGGGAGGGATTTGACAACGTGTATATATGATACAAGAGCTTTCTTCTTTTTTGCTGACAGTCACTAGGGTGTTCTAACATTTTTGGGAGGGGGGAAGTGTAGAAGTATATATTTTTATAACTATCAAACACGGTATCCTTTTCAGTATAAAGTTCCAGATATTTATGTGCTATTTCAAAAACATTAAGAAGAGTTTCTAATTGAAGTGGTGAGTGCACTTTCAAAAAATTGTAATAAATCAATATTTATTTTTAGATAAGGCTTAAGGTTGCATCTATTGCTTGAACGGAGGGTTGACTTGTATTATGTTCTGGTTTTTGTCATTTTAGCAGTGTTCAGTGTTAGCCATTGGGTGTTAGGAAAGTTAGGAAGTCCTTCTGCATGTACCCGGGGTATTTTCATAGGCATATTTGTGTCTAATATGACAAGGCGAGCATCTCTGGTCTGAAAATACTGTGCATTCATGGCGAGATGCGTTAAAACTGCTGTGAGTCATCCTCTGCCTTGGAGACAATAGTTCCAGGCCGTCCCACGGGTTCGATGCAGTGCCACTGCAAGTGTGCTTTTTCCATTTAAGTACTTCTGTAAAAGAAGGTGTTATTAACGCAAAAATCACTCAAACCCACTTTGATCCCAGAAAGCTGTTACCTTATAAGGCCTCTTAAAAAAAAAAAGAAAAAAAGAGATTAGACCTTCCTTGCCATGTCTATTTTAAACATCCTGAAGGCTCATTTTCCTTTGGATTTATGCATCCGCTTCTCAAAAATAGGTTTCTCCTGACAGGCGCTGGCAGCCTTTTGACGCTCTGCCCCTGCCAGGCTTCTCCGCGACGGTGACGGCGCACGCTGCTGTGACAGGCCCCGCTTTCAAAGGCGGCTCTTCAAGCACCGAGCGCCGGCGGGCGG
>NW_010392834.1:0-207 GCF_000710305.1 Buceros rhinoceros silvestris
GCCGCTTACAGCTTATCCCCAGAACTAGAGTCCCGAGCCAGAGAGTGCTGCTCTCGCTGCTTGTGATTGCTGAGAGCCAGCGAAGGTGCGAAGTGCCCTGCTTTCTGCTGCGGCCTGGGCCCTGCCTCTGGCCAGACACACGGCTCTTTTTCACTTGGCAGGATGTTTTCCAGCTGCTCTGAGGGCACAGAGGAGCCTCTCCCACCT
>NW_010392834.1:406-667 GCF_000710305.1 Buceros rhinoceros silvestris
GATGGGCCGGGAGCTGAGGCTGCGAGCCTACGCCAAGAAGGGCTTTGGCAAGGAGCACGCTAAGTGGAACCCCACGGCAGGCGTAGCCTTCGAGTATGACCCGGACAACGCGCTGAGGCACACGGTGTACCCCAAGCCGGAGGAGTGGTACGGCCTGCTGTCTGCCTGGGGGGACAGGGAGCGTGCTCCAGCAGGCGCTGCCGTCTTGGCCCTGGGGATGATGCGGGTCCGGGGGCGAGTGTGAGCCTGTGTTGGGAACCG
>NW_010392835.1:0-623 GCF_000710305.1 Buceros rhinoceros silvestris
CCAAGCAATTAAAGCAATTAAACAGGTTTCACTTACACGCAGAAGCTGGATCCATCACGGACCAGACAGTGCTGGCCCCGCGGCTGCGTGACGAGACACGGGACACGGGACACGGGACACGGGACACGGGGGCTGCCCGAAGGGTCCCGCTCCAGAGCAGAGGAGAAACACCAGTGGCACCAAACCGCCCGGGAACGTCCCGGAGCTGGACCAAGCCCGGCTCCGGCACTGCCCCGCACCGTCACCTCACAGCTCTTGGAAACAGGCTAAAAAGCGTGGGGATCGCAGGTTAATTAATAATTAGCTGGGAACTAATTATTCCAACACAGAGTCTTGATGAAAACATGGCTCGGGAATTTGGCGAGTCCGGGCTGTGCTGGATTTACTGTTGGGCCAAATGATCTCAAAGGTCTTTTCCAAGATTCTACGATTCCATGGTTATATATACAGAATTATATATATTTATATATACACACACACATGTATATCAGACGTTCTGGGAAGTCTAAACGACAATGATTTGCTGCTGAGCCAGAAGCAGCAGGAACACGCTGATGGGTTTAGGTATTGCTCAGCAGTTTGGGGTGTTCCAACTTTGCTGCTTTGCCGCGTGCAGGAGCACA
>NW_010392835.1:832-1134 GCF_000710305.1 Buceros rhinoceros silvestris
CGGGGGACAGGGATTGCTGCTCTAGGACTGACCACTGCTCATGCATACGCATCGCTCGGGTTTTCCCTCTCTCTTTTTGTTCTATTCCTTGTCCCTACAATTATTATTATTATTATTATTGCATTACTAGCATTGTTTATTATATTTAGTTTAGTTATTAAACTGTTCTTATTTCAGCCCAGGAGCTCTCTTTTTTACAGCTCTCCTCTCCATCCTGCTGGGAGTGAGGAGGAGCGAGCGAGCGGCTGCGTGGTGCTAGGTCGTCAGCTGGGGTTAAACCACAACACTGCCTAAAGCCAAAC
>NW_010392835.1:1287-1598 GCF_000710305.1 Buceros rhinoceros silvestris
ACCTCCCCGAAAGAACAGGGGGCTTTGAAGCCCCTTCTAATCTCACTCCCAGGCAACACGACAGACCATCGAGAGGAGGGTTTGGTCCTTTCCTAGAGACAAACCAGCCCTGAAGATTGTTCTTCTTTTATAGTGATCTGAGGGAGGGGGGAGAAACAGTCCATTAGATCATAGATGCTGGTGAAACTCTGAGAGTGCCCCCAGGTCCTGGGGGAGAGCGTGAGGGGTCGGCACTGTGCGAGCGCAACACCGCCTTAAAAGCGAGGTGATGTATCGGAGAACCCACCGGTGCTGGCACGGGTGTCAGCGGG
>NW_010392836.1:0-298 GCF_000710305.1 Buceros rhinoceros silvestris
CATGGCTGTGAGCATCCCTGCCCGCCTCTGCAGATGAAAGTCCTTTCTGGTGGCCAGTGTGGAGCAGGTTTGTGCCACCTGCAGCAGCCACCTCCTGTTCCCTCCACCCTGCAGCCCTGGGGGGTGCTGTGGGGAAGCAGCAACAAGGGGCAGGAGCAGCAGGGGATGGTGCTGAGCCCCTGGGCCGGTGCTCCTGCAGTGCGGGGGCTCACCCTTCGTCTTCTCCCCCAGTCCTGTGTGCTGAGCGGGTGGTCAGGATCACGAAGACCTCCCACGAACTTGATGCTGTCACCAACGC
>NW_010392836.1:1048-1299 GCF_000710305.1 Buceros rhinoceros silvestris
AGAGCGAGCCTGCCTCCACCACCTCCATGCCGTGAGTGGGGGGTCCCTGTCCCAGTGCTCCCCCGGGGCAGGGCTGCTCCTGGGGGGCCAGGCAGAGGCACTGGGTAGGAGCCGTCGCTGTTCCTGGGGTAGCACCGGGGCTGGCGCTCCCTTCCCTCCCGTAGGTGCAGCCCCACAGGGCTGGGTGGCCACAGACACCTCCCTGAGCTCTGGGGGGAGTGGGGAGGGGGCTGGGTGGGCAGCCCCATCCT
>NW_010392837.1:0-209 GCF_000710305.1 Buceros rhinoceros silvestris
CACCTAGCAGACCCAAACGACGGGATGGGTAAAGGGCGGCAGACATCAGCAGAGCTCATTTTCCCCCGGCCGCTCCAGGAGCACTTGCAGGTGGCTCCGACACGGCGGTGGGGGGGACAAGGAGACCCGCCCCAATGACCTGTCCCGCAGTTATATTGCCAGCAAGGACAGACGAGGCAAGCGGCGATCTGCCTCCCCGCGCGCCCCGA
>NW_010392837.1:1075-1420 GCF_000710305.1 Buceros rhinoceros silvestris
GCACCCAAGTACTCGCCCTAGCTTCACACCCAGGATGAGTTCGGAGCTGCCCAGACCAGACCCCATTCCTCCTGCTCCCCCCAGCCAGGCACAGCTCTGCGTCTCCCCAGGCACCGGGAGGAAGATCTGCCAGAGATCTCCAGCCAGGGCGACGTGTCCTGCGCCCGAGGACAGCGATGAAGCAGCTTTGCGCACTGGCTGGACTTGCAAACCCGCCTTGGGCGCTTCCCGGAGCTCCCGAGAATCCCTTTGGTGATGCAGAAGTGCGATTAGCTCCTGTCCTGTCCCCCTCAGAGCTGCGGGGCTGGAATAGGGGGGCGGGAGAAGTCCAGCCCCCGGTGGCCC
>NW_010392837.1:2149-2396 GCF_000710305.1 Buceros rhinoceros silvestris
CGGGGCCCCCCGGGAAACGGATCTCAGCCGGGGCCTGGAGCTGGGGCTGACCCCAGCCTCCCCAGTCTGCTGGTGCATCCAGGAGCTGGGCTGGGTCAGTGAGCAGAGCCGGAGCCCCGGCTGTCTGGAAAGGGTTGCTGAACTGCCTGGGCCAGCCTGGTGGGGACAAAGGAGTGACCTGACAGGTCCTGCTTGTTTGACCCAGCTTTTTCAGAGGGCACCTGCCCTCAGCTGCCCACTCCCAGCT
>NW_010392838.1:0-344 GCF_000710305.1 Buceros rhinoceros silvestris
GGTCGAGGTGCTGCTGAGGGACAGGGGTCAGATGGGACCTGGCAGTGTTGGGGGAACCGAGGGACGCGAGGAGCTTGAAAGGCGTAGCTAACAATGCTTAGCTAAATAGCATTCAAGGGAGCTGAGAGTAAGCTAATATTCAAGAGGCTAAGACTCGTCAGAAAGAATCTTTCTCAGACATTTTCAACTTATATTTTCTACTTTCCCATCTCAGAGCAGCATCAAGGTTCCTTTCAAGAGGAAATAGTAAGTGAACTGCTGCACAGATTAAATGTGCAGAAGTCTCTGGGGCCGGGTGAGATCCACCCGAGAGTGCTGAGGGAGCTGGCGGAGGGGATCGCCAG
>NW_010392838.1:485-742 GCF_000710305.1 Buceros rhinoceros silvestris
CACCGAGCCACTGCCCAGCATTCACCAACATTCCTGGCTAACGGGGGAGGCGCCAGCTGACTGGAGGTTGGCAAACATGACGCTGATCTACTAGAAAGGCAGGAGGGAAGACCCAGGGAACTCCAGGCCTGTCAGTCTGACCTCAGTGCTGGGGAAACTCATGGACCAGATCATCCTGAATGTCATCATGTGGCGTGTACAGGACAGTCAGCCAGATCATCCTGAATGTCATCATGTGGCGTGTACAGGACAGTCAG
>NW_010392839.1:0-422 GCF_000710305.1 Buceros rhinoceros silvestris
TTGAAGCAATTGATAAAGTGGGTCAAGATCGGTATTCGATAATCCGGCAATTGGCCGTGTCCATTGAATCGAGCCTACTAAGGTTTGAACCTCATGCAGGGTAGAGAATGTGGCAGGGATAGTAATTGGCAGTGGACGGATTTGAGAGTCCACAACCTGCAAACCTAGATATTTCCAGGGTGACGTTTTCTGAATTTTTTCAGGGGCGATTTTCAGACCCCAGGATTCCAACTGTGGGAATAATTCTTGAATTGCTTGATCTGGATTTAAATTTTTAGCACATATCACTATATCATCCATATAGTGATAGACAATCTGATGGAGGTGAGCCTGCCTATACGGTTTAAGAGCTTGATCCACATACCATTGACAGATAATAGGGGAATTTTTCATTCCCTGCGGTAACACCGTCCAATGATATC
>NW_010392840.1:0-7864 GCF_000710305.1 Buceros rhinoceros silvestris
GGAGAAGAAAGAAATCTAAAGCTTAAAACCTCTGGTAAGCATTCTCTGCTCAAGACAAAAGGTGTCTGCGACTTCAAGCAAAGATCCAAGTAAGGCTGAAACTACGAAAACTGACCCTCAAGAGAAATATCAGAAACCAGTTCAAAGGCTAAATAAACAGCTCTTTTATGGTTTCAGTACTTCACTGGAATTTACTAATTCAGAAGAGAGGTCCTGCACTAAACCCAGTCTGGAAAAAACAAAACCGAGCTAAAGTAGCAGAAAATTACCATGGATACGGACAGCTTAAATGCTTAAAAGAAAGACTGCAAAACCCACATACAACCTGAGCAGACTTTTTTCCTCCGTGACAGGAACCATCCTATCAACTTTTTCCTGCCTGTGAAACCAAATAAAGCATATGCATTCCCAAGAGCAGAAATTTAGAATCAAGTGTTTTGGAAGGGGAAAAAACCCAACCATGCATTTCACAACAGAATCTTTTTCTAAGTACCTCCAACTAAAATGGAACTAAGCATAAAAAAGACTGAATGAAATGAAAAGCTCAGCAGAACTCAAGAAGTCCAGAACATGTCAACCTCTTCTGGGAACATCCAGTATCACCGTTAAGATGGTTTCCCTAAAGACTTCCAGAAAATTAATGGCTTCCCCAGATCAAAAGCCTAAGAGCCAAAGGGAACAGTGCTTTTGAAGTGACTGAAAAACCATGAGGAGAGATCTGCTTCAGAGGAAGGCAGGGGACAGTTGGGGTTAAGTTGATAAGTTTCATTGAAAACACACTCAAACGCTACATCTCTTTCCAATCAGTTCTTTTTTTCTTCAAATTATACACAGTAATGTGGATGATTCCACTCATTATTTTTCATATTACTCATGGTGCCCTATTAAAAATCCCAGAACTGAGAGATACCTATTAGTGCAGCTTTTTACATTGCCAACACCTCTCCTATCACAAATTCCCTGTGATTACCATTAAGAAATTAAAGACTTAGGCTTCGAAGGAAAATTGCAGAATGTCCTCTATTTTCTCAAAAAAATGTGCAATCTCAGTTTTTGGTAAGATAAAGAAGGGAGCAAATATTGATATTGTTTTAATGATGCATCACGGGAGTCAAATAAAAGCTTCTGTTTACAAGGAGGTCAATGTTGAAGCCACTGTGGTAAGAGATGCCTATGGCAGACATTTCTCCTCAAAGCATCAGAGCTATTAAGTAACTTCTAAAATTGGGGTGGCTTAAAAAAAAAACATCAGAGATGGCATACACACTGCATTTTCTCCTCAAGAAACAGCAATGACCACTACCAATTTATTTCAAAATTCAATCTGTTTTGAGAAAAGCCAGTTCCTCAGTCTAACATATTTTCCTTTCGTTACAAAGATGCCCCCTGCTACCCTACACTCTTCTAAGCAAAAAGTCAGTCTGAAACAAGCAGCATTTAATAGTATGGTTATGTGGCAGCAATACGCAGCTCAAAGGCTGTCGAGTATCCTGTCGAAAGGCAGAGGTCTGTTTTCAATTAGTATTTTACACTGTTTTCACTCTGCTCATCTTTACATTACTGTATTCGCAGGATGACTCCTTTGAGAAGATACGTGGTGCTCTCCAGCAGCTGCCAGCCACCAGAGGGAACTGCAGGTTTTCAGCCTTCATGCTGCACCCCATAATCCCTTTGGCATTTGATCCAGTAAGAAATCAGAGAAAGGTCAGGAAAAACAAATGTTTATTTTTATTGGAAGTAGCACAAAACTCTTGCCCAAAACACTTACCTTCCGTACTGTCGTTCAGTAAAGAGCACTGTAGTGGTCAAATAGACTGAAAACAACCTCTCTGCCTCCGCAGCACTACACTCAGCACAGCTCTGCACACAGATATGCTGGCTCTGGGACTGGTGTGCACACATATGGAGGACTAGCACTATACTTGCTAGAAGAGGAAATCTAAAGAGAAATCCACCCTGTGATACTAGACCCTTAACTTCTAGAACATTGTGCCGTATTTCATGTCTACAATGGATCTGTCTCCAATCACATGTTACCTTCCTCTTCAGCAGCAGTTTAGGCGGTTTGTGCTTTAGAGAGTAAAAAAGCAGGAAAAGGAAGTAATTTTCCAAGGAACTCCAGCACACACATCTTTGTTTTGGCAAGAGGAGTTAAGTTGCTCTCTGCAAAATAAGTGCAGCAGGATCAGAGTTCAGCCTCTTCTGACAGTGATTTCGGAGGAAATCCAGAGCCATGTTACAAAAATGTCAGCAATATCAGAGGCTTACCGCAGCTGGAAATGGAGCGAGAGCAAAGTCATCCCACAAGTCTATATATGGATATATTGCCTATTTTTCATAGATAATAGAAACATTTCGTATAATGTTTGTACTTCTCCCTCCTCTGCACTCAGCTAGCAGGTTAACCCTTGAAGCTCTTGGCCATGGGTGAGTGTCCAGGCCAAAATTGGAGCCCCTGCAGCATTATCACAGAGCAGCCAACAGGAGGCCTCTCCACCACCAGCTGAACTAGCACAGAGATGCTGGGACAGTTAAGCACTACACCTCAGCTGCAAGTAAATCAATGGAAGAATCAGGACTAAGACACCATTTGCAGCTTCCAGCCCCCTAACCAAGGCTAGAGAGGAAAGGAAATCTCAAACACTTGCTGTTGGGTAGTGCCATGGACCAAGCTCAGGTGTGAGAACAACTTCAGTGTGTTCAGTATGTGGCTGGCTCTGCTCAGCTCCATCTAAAATCTTGCACTTAGATCAACTTCCTCATAAAAGCAAGGGGTTTTTTTTAGAGACAAATCAAATTAAGACGATTTCCTGCTCTTAAAGTAGTACAGCACAGTTAGAAGCGGAAATACGGCTCACAGTGAAGAAAAATTCAGCAATAGGTAGTGCTCAACATAGGATGGTATCTACAAAAACTGGAATTACAAGAAAAGAAGAACTGTAGTGAATAAAACCCCTCCTACAATCCCCATCTTACCAGTCTGATCGGCTGGGCTGGGGCAGGTAGTAACACAGAGAACTCCTGCGTGGTTTTCCAAGGAACCACCTTAACACTCACTGTTAGCAATAAGCCTTAAAAAGTCAGCAGGGGAAAACCACGGCTGAACTTTGTCAGGCCTGCAGTGGGTTTGTCAGGAGTACCCTTGCTCAGGAATGAGTGCTATGCCAAACATCACTGCTTAAACAAATTTATCAGTCTCTGAAATGCAGGTTAGCACCACAGCAAATCCTCGCTCCAGAGGGGCCAAAAGCACCCCTGGAATGTCAGTGGCCACACAGGGCTGCTGTAAAACTTTAAGTGTAGAGGAGAGAAGGCAAAGCTGGAGCATGCTGATAACTGCCTCCATGAAAACTGAGTCTCACTGTCTTCATTTTATTTCTGGTGAGAACATGATAAGCTTCTTGTGGATATAGCAAATCTTTAAAAATACATACAAAGACAAATACATATTTACATGTTGTGTTTAAGTATCCTCCTGGCTTTTAATGGATTACAAACAAAGCTGTGTGCAGCAGGAAAACTACTGGTGCCTTTTGCTCTCTGAACAGTGGTACAAGGGGAAGCAGAACTCTGAGAAAAATGTTAAGGGCTGCAGTGACAAGATGTTCTTCGCTTTAATTTACAAAGTTAAATTGAATCACTCTGCATTCTCAATTTCTCATGACAGCAGGCTTGGGAACACCTGAGTTTTGTTTTTCTGCCTAATAATGCCCACAATCATAAGATCCTATTTAGCTGCAGTGTTATGGACCCGTGATTGCACAACATGGGACATTGTAAACTATCACGCTCCCAAGTGACATCAGCATGCTGGCAACTCAGCTTTTCACTGCCACAGACACTCCCCTTTCCTTCCTCCTCCACCAGCCATTTAAAAAGTAAACTTGGAATCAAACCTTTACATGTGTAAATGCCAGGAAATATATAAAGCAGAATCAGAAAAGCATATGGCTCGATACATCCAGGCTGGGAACAACTCCGGTTTGGGGGTTGGCTATATTAAAACAGTTCTAGTGTAGACTACTCCTATAGCTAAAAAACACCACTTTTTGTCCTCTTGTAAATTATTACCATCATCTAAGGAGATCTTTATTTGTCCTTTAGCAAGCCCCGGCAGATGACATTTCGGGGCAGTATGAGTGGAAGCGGTAACACTGCTAAGTCTGCTGAGAAGACACGGCTCTAGTTCAGCATCTGCACTGCCAAGATCAAGTACACAACTGGAAATGTTCTCAAAACACCTTGAAACCTCTGTTAGTAGAAGGCAAGGCCAGTGATCCTTTACTGTGAGTTAAAGGCAGTGTCTGCTTAATACAGGAAGAAAAAAAAAAGTAAAAAATAAAATAAATCACAAGGTGCTGCTGCATTGACCCTGTGTAGTAATTAGAACTTCTAAGAGCAACATCACTCTGTTAACAAGGCTTGTACCACCTTGCACTAGGAGAGGCAAAGCCCCTGCAGTGGTGCCTTTAGACCTCTCTTGGCTCTCAGCTCTTCTTCAAGGCCACTGAAATAATGGAAGCTCATCATGCCCTGTAATAAACCACTAATTTAAAGAAAAAATTAAAAAGTTAAAGAAGTGCCTGCTGTCTCCTTGCAGAGCAGATTGGGCTTGGCTCCTCTCCAGCACTGGTGCTGACACAGCTAACCATCTCCAACCACTTGCATGCAAACAGTCCAACGTGGGAGCAGAGCAGTAAAAGTTCCCCCCTAGCTCCCAGGAGGGGCAAGCTGCATTTTGTGATTACTGTAAGCAACTCACACAAATGACTCGGCCTGCATGCCAAAATCACACAACGGAAACCAACATCAATGCATGGGTACCCAGTTCTTTCACTCGGAAAACTTTAATGGAATCCCCTGGTTATTCTAATCATTTTTTGCTTTGGTGATAATTGAAATTCAGTGTGCAAAGCCATTTAAGAAGTATTACTAAAGTAAGACTCATACTGCAAGAACTCACAGCTCAGGGACTCAGGTTCGGGGACTAATTAAATCACTAATTTTATTTTTAGCTCACCAGCTGCCATATGTTGTGTGATGAAAATCCTCTTTAAAAAAGACATTTTAAAAAGTGGATGTACCCTTGGCTTTAAGAGTCACCAGTACTTCAGAGCACAGCACTCTGTCCTATCAGTTCTGTTTCCTTTTGCTTCAGCCGGTTTACCTGGCTCCTTCTTGCTCAGTGATCCAAAGGCTCACCTGTTCCCTGCCTGACAACAAGGAGTAACCCTGCGTGGAGAGGTCAGGCACCTTTCCCACTGGGATGCAGATTTACCACCCAGTTCTAACCATGGAAGAAAAGCCCCCAGAGCACATCGCTTTTCAAATCACAGGCTATGTTGAAGGGAAATAGCATGATGGGAGATGGCAGATACAGAGCAATTGCTTACTGGTGTTTGCTGAGAAGCAACACTCCAAACGTTCACATTACAGCTCTCTGTTCTGCATGCTGTGGTAGCTGCTTTGATTACCCAGATACTCCTTCTTAATTAGTCCTTAAGGCAACATTTACAGCATTTAACTTTCAGCTCCTCGGCAAAGCAACGAAGGCAACAAGACGTTATGACTAGAGAAGCACGTTGTACGTGTTAATTTATCATACCACCTTCCTCATCGCTTCGTGTCTTGGGAACGTGGTGGGTAATACGTGACAGGTCCCAGGAGAAGGACCACATCATAACTTCACTAGGAGGAACGCTTCCATGAAGCAAAGCCCGCTTACTGAAACTCAATACAACACTTGAAAACTCTGTCTGTGGAAGATTCATTTTGTTATAGGCTAGTTTCCTCTAAGACACGTGCTGCTGACCCCACGCTATCAGGCAATACTCTGAAATTAAGCAAGACAGATACTTCAATTTGTAAACAGCTAGATAGAACAATCACGAAGAGAAGGCAGCAATATGCCACTGAAAAAATAGAAGACAATGACTTTGTACCTGTAAAAAGCAGGAAGAAAAGTCTTGGCTTGGTTAGCTACAGTGGCAGGGGGTGAAGAAGCCTCTAGAATTTGAGCCTTGCCCAGCCATGACTACTTTGGAATTCATGATGGTAAACATGCTGGACACACATGATCCTTCCAGCACACTAAAGACTCTGCAGTGCCTGGTAACCTACAGTCCCACAAACATGTTCAGATCCAAGCTCTGGAGAGCCCTGCAGCTTTGCAGCCACACTCCACCAACATACTGCCCAATGCAGAGAAACCAAACTGCTGCAATGCTGCGGCAACATGTAGGGTTTCCTGATTTTAATACCCAAAGGAGACGTGGCACCAGCATCAACAAGCCAGTCTTTTTCACAATGCCCTTCCCACTGTACTTTATGCTCAACTTAGAAAAAATTTAGCATTCTAACATGAGTCCAAATGTACTTTCTATTGTAAAAACACGTGCTTCTGCACAGAGATTACTTTGGGTTTGTAATTTCTTATCTGGTTCACCCCTTCTTTGCCTCAAGCGTTGCCCAGAAGGTCCAATTAACACACCATTATAAACGGTCTCATGAAGGACAGTGACCTCTTTGTACAAAGAACACCTTGAAGAACAGAGGAGGAATTAAACAGTTTAAGGAAAGAAAAGTAGAGGAGCTCACCACTGGACTGGCCCGAGCAGAGCTGGCTCTTGAGGATGCCCGAGATCCTGAACCAAGGTAGCAGCTGTACTCAGAAGGCTGCCGCAGGTAAACCAAGAGTAGCAAGTGGAGAAAAGAGAAAAGCATTAGAATTGGGAAGGGAAGCAAGAGAGGATTTAGAGCATTACATCTGAAGTTAGTTACAAAAAAGGTTACATGCAGCTGGACAAAGGAATAGCTGTTAAAGTCAGAGAACAGACAC
The DNA here is from genome assembly GCF_000710305.1 of Buceros rhinoceros silvestris. Taxonomy (NCBI): domain Eukaryota; kingdom Metazoa; phylum Chordata; class Aves; order Bucerotiformes; family Bucerotidae; genus Buceros; species Buceros rhinoceros. The sequence goes on from NW_010392840.1 coordinate 6,839, forward strand.
CTCAACTGTTCATTTAAAAATTAAGGCAAGCAGTAACTCCAGTTGACAGACTGAGTAGAGTTTTGATTCAATTCTTCAAATGACAGAATATTAATGAGTTATTTATATATCTTAAGATATCAGTCACGAGTAACAACTGTCAGTCTCTGCATAAAAGGCTTAATCCTACTGATCTTCAAGAGCTCTGTGGTTCTCTGGTGAGCCTTCTTCCCGTGGTCCCAACATTGTGCACATATAAAATTAATCTGTGCTCTACAGGCCAAAGCAAGAAATGTCCATCTGCGTAGTGATTAAAGCAAAAACTGAGACCATCGCACATGGAGTTCTCTCTCCTGCTTTTCCAGCACCTGCAGTCCTCATCTCCTGCCAAACAAAGTATTTTAGTCCTTCTTAAACGCAAATGTCTAAGCAGTGATGCAGAACAGGCAGGGCTGACCTGTTGCTGACAAGGACAAAGAATGCATCTATGCTGTTCTGTTTCCAGAGGTCATAATGCAGCAGAAGTAGAGAAAGGAAATGAAAGTTTAAAGTGTTGGGGAAACAGAATGAAAACTTACTCTGGAAACGTGTTTTATACTTATTCCTTCTATTTTTACAGATTTCAGAGTAGCAGCTTCACACTCAGTCTTGTATTTAGATGTACTTTATAAGAAGTTACATAAGCATATATAAAAGGTAGGTTTTTTATACATTCAGAACAGAGAGGAATTAAGGAAGTTTGATGTTTACCAGAAATTGTATTTTTCCTATTGCTACTATCTAATTGTGAATGTGGCCTTTGTAAAGGGGCATGTGCAAAAGCTTGTAGTGGCACAGGGCAAAGGCAGTCCAGGGACAGGAAGAAGCATGAGGAACTGCTCTTCTCAGCAGCTCTAGACTTTGCTGCTAATGACCTTTGTGAGTTTGTTTTATAGGCATTTAAGTCTGTTTCTCAGATGCAAAGCCACAGAAGATCTCAAGAATTCTCCTATTTTTGAGATATATGTATTCCGGCTTTTAAGTTTTCTTCTAGCCACCACAGGAATG
>NW_010392840.1:7940-39261 GCF_000710305.1 Buceros rhinoceros silvestris
AGGAATGCCCTGGACTCCTCAGCTACAGTCAGCCAGGTTTTTACCAAGCTATTGGAGGACTGCTGCCACATCATTAGTCATGCTGTCAAAGCAACACAGTATTAAATGAAAATTAAGCTTACAGTATTAATAAATGATAAGAGGGTAGGCTGGAAATAGCCCCAGCTACAGTAAAACCCTCCGCTTACTCACTAACCACAAAGCACTATATTCCAAGGCACACAGCCCGTAGGAAGCCCCTGAAGCAGGGCAGAACATGACCGAGCTGTGTCCTTGGATGCCTTAGAAGTGACACTGTCTGCCTGCACCTGAACTACTGAGCTTCATTTCGGAGATGAGAACACAAAGTTTAGAGCTGTGTTGGACACAGTTTACAACTATTTTCAATCACAGCCACTTCAATTCCTAAAATAAAACCAAAATGCACTTAAGTAAATATTTGGATTTTGTTTTCCTATAAAGGAGTTCTAGCTCAGAAGCCTTGCGCCATCACTGGTGTTTGACATCTAATGTAACAAGGATGTAGTATAAACTTGAAACACACGTCCGGGAAAAAGTTCGAACTACTGATGAGTCCCGCATTAACGCTTCACAGGACGTATTTACTCCACAGTTGCTCCCTGGGTGACTATGTCATTCCCTTCCAGAATATGGAAGCAAGCGCCATGTGTTCAGCTGGCTGAGACCATGCAAGGTCTGCAGTGAACTGAGGTCTTGCCCCCTCAGTCTCCTCACCATCCAAAAGCATCCTCTGGGGACAGCTACCCACCCTCTACATGTTCCAAGTGCTATAAGGTTCAGAGGTGTTAAGATAACCACAAGTAACTCAGAAATTGGGACAAGGCTGTTCCCTCTGAGGCACCCCCCCCCTACTTCAACTCTTATTATACATGTGACTGTGCAACCCGGGCTTCCAAGTAACTGTAGCACAGGGTGAGATGGGGATGGGGAACGAGCACCAGCATTTTATTCAGTGTTCCCTGCTCAAGCCATTAACAGTGGCTGAACAACTTGTAAACATCACTTGGGCTCGGAGCCCAATGTAAATGATGTCTCCCAAGTGTAGAAGTGTCTCATCTGGACGCCTGAGAGACTTATCTCAAACAAATGAAGACATCCCATACAAACAAAGGGCTACAACCAGCGCAGTGCAGCCCCAGTGGCAAATTCACTGAGTCGCAGTCTGCCACAGCAGTCCAAAGGGGTAAGTGTGGATGAGTTTTCCAAGGCAGCCAAATGGAAACACAGCACAATTGTGAAACAGAAAGTCATCCAAAGGTTAACATGAGCTGCAGCAAGATGCTCAGCCCAGCGAGTGAACTGATGTGAGTGCAAGGGGATGGAACAGCCCTTTTTCTGTAACCATCTTAGCTGGTGTTTCTTCGTTTGTTGAAGCTTTTTTGTTTGGTTGGGGTTTTTTTGTTAATGAGTGAAGGAGTTCAGAAATAAGTGATCTTAAGTGGGTCCACTGAGCAGAATTTAAAAAAATAAAAGAAGACTGGCTTCCCCCACCCCCATCCCACTAGGCAGACAGAACAGCAGCAGATGTACTGCGTGGCCCAGACGCCCACCATGACACAGAGGCCCCATCTGAGGAGACATGACCTTCTAGTCTGTAAACCGAGTCCTGCAGCCTCTCTTTTTTGAAATTAAACAAATCATGTTGTCATTCCTCATATCGTTTTTCCCGCTCACAGAAGCATGTATTTTGAAAACGCTGTCCCAACTTGCCTGAGGCATCACTATGGAATATAAGTCCAGGAAACAAAACCATGCAAGGCATGTTCACCAAACCCCTTTACTCCATGCGAAGAGATAAGTGTTAATGATGTCACACTGGGGAAGTGTTGGGTTGGTTTTTTTAAAAAACTATTATTCTGTGGTTTTGAAACAAGAACTAAGTTGCAGTGAGAGAAGGAACTCTATGTACTGTCTTTCCAAGGTGTTTTATCTGCAAACCAAGTGCAAGGCAGAGCTGAATTCCTCTCGCCACAGGGGAGGTGAGTGCCTAGCACCAGGCTCTGTTGGTGCTAGCCAGAGCCGGTCTGTGTGAGGCTGAGCATTAAGACAGCAGATAAATCACGAATTATTATTGCACAGAAGCTCACAGAAACAGTGCTGGTACTTTTGCCTACAGCAGCAGGCTAAGAACCTCACACAGTCCATCTGAACTGTTCCTCAGCCCAGAAAAGGCTGTGTTCTGGTGCACACAGGTTAGTTGAGGACAGAGACAAGACAACAGGTAAATGCAGAAAACATCTTACAGCACGAGAACTAGAGGCACTATACCGACGACTCCCACTGTAAACGCTCTCGTCATACACAGACGCCTACAATTAAAAGACAGAGTCAGAACAGGACTGGCAGACCTAGTTTCTGGTTTCAGTCTGCAGCATCACAAATTCACAGGGTGCAGCACGAAGGACGTTGGGGAATGAGTGTTAAGTGCAAGGACGGGAAAACCTCCTGTATGCAACCACAAGCAACATGCAAGTGAAGATCTAACACAACCTGAAGTCAGTGAGCTAGGAAATGCCATAAGGCACGTGCAAAATCCAATACCCTCCCACCACGTCCATCACACAGTCATGCGTTTCTAATTGTTCTCCCAATCAATTCAACAGTTTATACGGCCTACCAACAAAAGGGCTACACCAATTCTTAAGTTGCTCAAATCTGTTTAACCTTCATTTCTGGTGCTGGCAATACAGGGAAAAACACCCAGCAAACGTCACTCACCAGCCAGTTTACTAAATGAATGAAGGAGGAGGAAGATGCGTATTTTAAGCTGGCTCCAGTTTAGCATATAAATGTACAGCTCAGGAAACACAAGGGGAATAGGAAACTCTAAGCTTTGGGGAAAAAAAAAAATCTGAGAAGCTCATTTAAACAAGAACAGTGGTATTTATTTGACTACCAACATTTTAAACAGATTTTTGCTAGTTGTTACACAACCAGAAAGAATTGATGTGGCCTCTCTCTGGCCTGCTCCTGCACATTGTAGTGAATACACCAAAATGGAGACAACCGTCCCCATCCAGAGAGAACTCTACGGCAGCACTGCAACCCCACGAGCAGTGGTTGCACAGTTCCAACAGAAATAAGAGGAACGATCAGGAAATCCAAGTCTGTACAAACAGCATTGCACACGTGCATTCAGATGGATCAGACACCAGAGTGTGAAATAAATGGACCCAACAGGAACTACAGAGGGGGAAGACGATGTATGCATGGCTGAAGGTGAGTGCCTTTGGTGTTTGTGTTTAGAGCATTAGTAAAACAAACCCTGTAACTTCTGGCTGGCAGAGCATCGCTGTACAGCAAGGCGGGCTGAGGAAGACAAGCACAAATCTTTTTTGCATAGAAAATGAAACAAAAAAAAGCGCCTACAGCAGAATTAACCATCTTGATAAGATATGAGGATTATTAAACTAGAACAGAAGAAAACACAGTGTAGAGAATATTAGTCATCTGCACCATAAAAGCATTAGGTCTCAACTCTGAGAGTAAGAATATCAAGCAGACACGTGCATTTCCTACAGGAAGGGAGGACATGACCATATGCAAAAGCTAAACAGCATAATTTAATTTGAGGTTGTTAAGCTGTTATTGTCTCGCACACATTTGTGTACAGCAGCCAGAAAGGGTGTTTCTCCTCACTTCAACCAATGCCAGGAAGAGTTACATACAAGGACAGAAGTGTTTTAAGACAGACACGTTAACTGTTTCACACAGCTGTAAGATCATCTCTTGTGTATTTTTTTATTAAACAAAAACGCGGAGAAAACCCAAATAATTCAGGACAAAATTATGAGTATGTAAATCAGAGCATCATAAAACAAATGATTTTGCTGTTAGTAACTACCACTCACAGGATGCACCAATTAAGTTCAGAGCACACACATCGTATCTGGCATAATTAGGTGCAAGAGCTACTCTGGCAGTGGTCCCCAGGCCCACAGCTTGCAGGCAACATCCTGCTGCAAGTCACTGCCCCCTCCACGTCTGCAGTGTCCCCATCACCGGCCACCACAAGGCACCGAGCAATGTCCTAGTGCTGCTGCTGCTGCCCGTGGGGCGGGACAGCCTATGGACCACGGCTGGAGCACTGCTTTGCTAGCGCCAGACTGGCTGAGCTGTCCTCCGCGTGAGGACAATCGAACCTCCCTGGTGACTGTGAAGCTTCAGCGATTTTCTTTTGGCAGTCTGGGAATTACTTGCTTGTAATTTCATTTTGTGCAGACTGGATTGTCTTAAGCCTGCTAGACTGACACAGCAAGCAGAGGAGTTGTCTCAGATAGAATAGAGACCTTCAGTTAATTCAGACTTCTCTTATTTTTCCAGACCAATTGAGACCAAAAGCAAACAAAGCAACTGTAGGAAAGGGAGGAGCAGCAAAGGAAAACTAATTGTGCTCATTTTAAAACAGCTTTCCATTACTCACTCCAACTCTAAAAGGTCTGTTTTGGTTTTTTAAGTTTTACTAAAAAGAGCTACAGAGGCTCTTGACAACCGATCCAAATTAATTCCCAAGTACAAGAGGTTGTATTATCCAAATGAAGACAGAACAGCAAGTCCAGGCCAGGGAAAGCCAGAGGGGAACAGACCCAATTTCCATTTCGGGAAGAAGGTTGAGATGTGGAAGCATAGCTGCTGTTGTGAAGACCCAGATCAGAGTAGTAAGAAGCCTGCATTAATAACAAACAAACAAAACCCTTTGCGAATTCAGCTTCATAACATGAAGGACTTTCTAAATTCCTTTAAATGGGAAGCAAAAAATAAATTAGGTGATTACAGTCTGCAAGGAGTCAAAGTGGTCAGATGCAAAAAGAGGAGACAACTGCATTAAAGATAGGAGGATGTGTGAAAATTGTGTGCCCTTTCCATTTCTAAGGTGGGGAATTTTTAAATAATCCAAAGGCTTTTCCTCTACCCGTTCAAGCATCTTGTGCACAAAATACCCATTTGTTTTGTTTTCTAATAAAAAACCTTCAAATCCTCAGGTTCTCTCCCCCCTCTCTTGTTGCCGTGACCCAATGAGAGAATATGCTGCACAGACATGCTTGGTGTAGGACTGGCCCATATTTTCAGAAGCATACATGCAGTTTGTGCACCTAAGTTTCATCCTAGCTCTAGCAAAGTGAAGTGGTATTTATCAACATACTTCCAGCTTCTGTAAAACAGAACAAGCAACATCTGTTTTACAAGATGCTGGAAACGCTAACTTCCAGGCTCAAACTCAGAATGAACAGCTGCATCACAGCTTCATACCCAAAAACCCGGGCTCCTGCCTTAAAGGATTTATTTCTTTGCATGTGCAGTCCCACCGCTGCAGTGACTGCCACCGCCCATCAAGCACTGCCAAAACGTACTGGTCAGAGAGTTGGTCAGCTTCCTTCTGAATTCTCAAGGGTTTTATGCCCTATAAGCTAATCCCATAAGAGAAGCAGGAGAAGGTGACAGGACAACTCTGCTGGGACACAGAGCAAAACCCAGGACCACTGGGAAAAGGGAGCAGCCTGCTGTCAGATCGACTGAAGGCTGAAAGTAAAGACAACTCTTTTCTAAGGGAAACTGTCTAAATTAAACAGCTTCTTTTATGCAGCTTCGTACCTAGCATCTCGCCAACCCTGCACTTTTGGTCCACTTATTTGGGCTCCCCAAGAATGGGGAGATCTTAATTCAACTCCAAGTTAAATACCAAAAGTACCAGGATTCACCAACTGACAATTCCAGTGGACTTAGTCACCCTTACCCTCCAAAATACCACCTCATTTGTCTAGCATGAGACACAACATCTCCACTCACCCCCCGGCACCTGTACCAGAGCAGAGGATGTCAGCTCAGCTTGTCAGCTGTCATGTGTGATCTGTGCGAACTTCCGCTGCTCAAACGCTCCAACGCAAAGCTGGCACACTAGGCTTGCCAGGGCGCAGGAAGGCTGACAGCAGCAGCACATTTATAATATTGAGTGGAACTCAGGATTTGGCTTCCCAAAAGCTGCAGGAGCGTGCAACAATATATTGTGAATAAGCCAAGTTGTTAAAAACAACTTTTTAACAGTTTTTAATACGGGGTGTGGGGTGTGTATTTAAATTTGCAAATCTAGGTCTGTTTTCAATGCAGACCATCAATTCACATGTTATTTATCTCACAGAGCTAAAGGAATCGAGACTTTGAATTTCCCTTATTTTCAGAAAGCTGTTGGCCTAAAAGCACATCTGAAATGTGATAAATGGTCACTCTGCTGCCCCAGGGACGGAAGCAGCCCTACGCCAAGGGGGCAGGGTATAAGCCACATGAGGAAGGCACTGAGGAGCAAGCACAGGCTGCTGCAGGGCGAGGGAGGAAATGCTGCCTCTGCGCATCCCCACCCTCGCAGAACAACTTCCGTGCTTGCCCCGTCTCCTGTAACTTGCCCTGCAACAACACGCGAGTTGCAAAGGTATTTTCAAAGCCTCCCAGGCACTGCTTAGATTCCTTATTTTCCCATGGGAGTGTGCACGCTGGTGGGAATGGCTGTTCTGGAGGAGCTCCACACCTCTACCTTCTTCGCTATACTCCAGCACTCTCCTTTCATTGCCGTTCTCTAATAGCGTCCTTCTCCAGTCATTTCTGATGGGGGTCTAGACAACAAAGACACTCTGCTTTCAGCAGTTAGGAATTACTCGGCTTTTTTACAACCCCTAACTAATCCTTGCCTCATCACCGTGAGCTACGTAGGTGCTAACTCCATTTACAAATGATGGAGATGTGTGGCAAACCAAAGTGACTTGACGCTGGACTCCTGCCTCTGCAGGCAAATAGCTCTGTAGGTAAGACACAACACCCACAGTTATATACTGAGGATAAATCCCCAACCAGCCTCAAAAATTTAGATCCCTCCCTGACTTATCCTTCCTGAAGGGCTATAAAATAAGACTTTCACTGAAAATGTGCAGTAAACTGGACTGAGCTTAAAGAAATTACTCTCATCCCCACACCTAAGGAGTTTGTAATCTGCATGTGGACTACCTGGCACATGGCATTACTCATGTTTTAAAGGAATCAACCCATGCCGTTACAAGTGCAGTGTCCAACTGCTGTTCTCCTCACAGACATCACTCCATTTTGCAACATAAAATTGGACACCTATTTTGAAAACAACTATTTATCAACAGAGTCATCCCTTCCTTCCGGACCTGAAGAACTTTGCCTCTTTTCTGGTTTTTGCTGTCACTTTGCTGAGCTTTATGGGTAAGATCGGGGTTTTTGGAGAGAGTATTCCTAAAGGTGAATGTCAGACAGACTGGCATCAAGTGGTTTTGGAGCTTCGGCTATTCCAAGTCATCCCCAAACTCTCATTCCTCTTCTAAATACTGATTAATCTGAATTACCCTTGGCAATGGAAACTGTGAGGAACTAATGATAGGGCCATAATTATGCTCTACAAACACTAAACCTCCACGCTGCAAATCCTAATATCAAGATGATCTTAAACCATTTAAATGAACACCAAACAACTGCTTCTCCCTGGATGACTTTCTTACAGCTATTTTGCTCTTCCTGCAGTACTTGGAGCTCTGGAGTATCTCATTAAAGAATAAGAACATCATCGTCATGTAATAAAGTTCCTTGAGCTTCTCAAGCAGTTTAGCAGACTGCCAACAACAGGACATAGTTTTCTTAAAAGTTTAAGCAACAGTATTTCATTTTCTCTTATCCACATACACAAGCTAAATGCACAAAACCATATGGAAGCAACAATTTAAAAAGGACATGACATACAAGGTCCCATTTCACTATTTATACAAGCGCATGCTTAACTTCATGCTTACAGAGCAACCCACTGAAGTCTATCTTGTCTTTAGCATGTATTGCTCAAACACTTATCTAAACGGAATTTTAAAAGTAGTTTAGTCTTCCCCTAAACGCAGAGCTTTAGTCTGCATAGCACTAAATTTCTTTAGAAGTCTTGATAGGGTAAAGATCAACAAGCTCTGAGCTTTTATTTCCCTTTGTTAAAATAAAGGCAAGGAAAAGAAATCCCAACGGTTTCCCTCCCTGCCCCACAAAGAAGCTCTGCTTGAGACAATACCTTTAAATAACTAGCACAAAACCCAATATTCAACAAAGCAGGACAACGAATTCCTATAATTGACACAAAACACTGGGGCTGGAACAGAAGGGAACATTGTGACCCACATACACACAATGGAGTTAATAATTAAGCTTTTTTTGACAGAAATATTTCTAGAAATAAAGTACATCAATGGTAAGCAGCACTGGCTGTTCACCTCTGTGGGAATTTCCAGAAACCCTAGAACTCAGCTTATAAAGGGGCAAAAAAGCAGTTAGTTAAGCAAACTTCAAATGAACAACGTGCGTTTGGGGAAAAGTCAAAATCCAGAGTCCATTTTTGGTAGGTAAATCTCAAGACATGGACTAAGTTCTAGGTGAAGCCTGTACGTGTTGCACAGGCTGTCAAGCACATGCCAGGTGCCATCAAACTATTTTTTGTCACAGTTTAATTTTTATCCAATTTTGTTTACAAGTTAAGCAGTTCTGGCTTCCAAGTTCTACTTGTACCAAATTCAGAGGCTTCCCTTCCCACTCATGGCCTAATTTTTTTTTTCCAAACAGCTTATTGCTGCACCTCCACATCTGGCAAACTGCAAAACCCACAACGTGCCAGACAGGAAAAGCCTGCTTTACCACAGAAAAGAATTTGATAATTACTTTTAATCCAATTAAGTAGAGCAATACATTTTATAGCAATATAAATAATCTACTAACCCTGCTAGATTTTCTACTCTGGGATGATCCGTACACGTCTTCCTCATAACCATTGGTCTGATACGGAAGGAAAGGAAAAAGAAAAAGGAGAGAAAAAAAATTGACGCAGACCCAAAAGGGAATTTTTAGCACAAGTCATCACTTCTGAAAAGCAAAGGCAGAGACAAGTTTTCAAAGATAACACCAGGACCAGGGAAAGTGCAGGACTGGGTCACATTTCAAGCATGAGGATGTGAATATCAGTGTGTCAGTCGGTACATGTATACTTGCCAAAAATGTCAAGGATACTCCCGCTTGCCTTTTTTGACCCCTTTTTTTCCTGTTAAGAAACACTTTACTTTCCCTAAGATTACTGCACTATAGCACCTGTCTCTTCAAACGCTCCATGAAGGGAACATAGGACAAAAAGGGGACACTTGGGGATGAGAGACTTCAGTAAAAGAAATTGATCCCTGTAGTTACTTAAACCTCCTGCAGCTAAGCAACTAAAAAGCAGCAAACTGGAGCAAAAGAAGTAATTCTGAGTTTACATTTGAAAAATTCAGTTTAGTAAACTTGTAATGCTCTACACTTTTAGCTTTCCCTGATTACATAAAAATTAAACCCAGACAGTGACCATCTGCCATACCCCAGTATTTTGTGTGGCAGCTCAAAGGCTGTAAGAGGTTTCAGTCAGTTCGACTGTCTTCCGCCACGCTTGACAGCCTGCCTTGTTCTCATTAAGATGTTTTCTCTCAACAGAGAGCAAACAAACAGGCTCGGAACGAGCGTTCCACAAGCAGGACAAGATGCTTCAAGCCCCTACAGTGGCAGGGTTGGGAATAAAATACAGCGATTGCTATGATGCAGCTTTTAAGTCCGGAAACATGATGTTGAAGAGGACAGACCCAAAAGCCACCTCAGCCAACGCCATTAAAAGCTCAGATTTCTCAAGCACTTCACTATTCTGGCATCATTTCACAAGAAGGCCCGGTTTAACACTGAAAAAGAGGGAGCACTCCATGATATTTTTAGTGGAAATTTAACTATTCAAATTAAGTTCTGAAGTCCAAGTTTTAATGCATTGCTGAAATGAAAATCCACTAAACCCAACTTGAATCAATTTGCAAGCAAGATATTTATTATACACTATGCAGTGGCTTCCATGAAAAATTAAACAAATTAACTTACAAACCAGTTTATGGCCAGGATGGTAAAGCAACTTCAGGAAAAAGCTCAGATTCTCTACTGAAATGCAGTATTATCACCACAAATGGAGGGCAAACATCCTGTTTCTTTCTTCAAGAAGAACTGGTTTTAGCATTGGAACAGGTTGCCCAGGGCAGTGGTGTACTCCCCATCCCAGCAAGTGTTCAAAAGCCGTGTAGATGTGGTGCTGAGGGACATGGTTTAGGGACCCTGGCAGTGCAGGGTGAACGGTTGGACTTGATGATCTTAAAGGTCTCTTCCAACCAGATGATTCTGTGATTCTGTAATAGTGCAATAGCCTTCTCATGCAGCTTGGCTTCCTCCCGGTTTTCACTAGGTTTTTTTCAGGCTCCTTCAATTTCTCTAACACTTTCCTGAAGAACGGTTAAAACGATTCTTCAGCAGCTAAAGCCATCGCTTGGCAGCACTGGGCAGACATATCCCCTCCACTGCCTCTTAGGTTAATATACTGAGTAACTAAGTTTGCTAAAAAAAGGCAGTGTTATATTTACTAAATGTAACCTCGGGTCATTATCTGAATGGTTCCTTGCAGAATTCTTTCCTTTGCAATAGTACATTTGATCTTTCCCTCATTTATTTTTACTGTTACACAGCTTTGACAAGTTGTCTCCTATTCATCAGTATTTTTATTCTAACCTCGTATGAAACTGCCTTCACTTCCTGTACACAGACAGGCAGGCAATACAGAATACTCCCGCAGAACAGGAGTAAATACCCCTTTAAATGTAGGTAGGATGATGCCATCCCAGATGGGAATAGACCAGATGAGAGCCTTTCCAGCTGCCCTGTTTTCCAACTAATGGTGCATTTCTTTTACAAGAACTAGTTCTTGCCCAAGGTGTCACTTAATGCCACACAGAGACACGCCAAGAGCCTTACAGTTGAGTTACAGTCACATCTAATGCTTTTTTCCTTTATGCCCTTAAATAATTACCTTGCTTAGGGAAATTAAGCTGAATTGACAGGGTTTGTTTTCCACAAATCCAGGTTAACTGTTTGTCACTTTATATTTCAGGCACTTTGTTTAATTTGCCCTCTATCTTTCTGATTTTAAATGAAAGCCCCATAGCTCAGGTCATTTCCCTTGTCACTATGACCTATCCTCTCCAGAAACCGCTCCAGCACACATTTTTGAAGGCAAACGCTGCAGACAAGATGCAGCCTTTACTACATATATACTCTACCAGTATTACCTATTTCTGTGGAATGTTAAAGCTCAAGTTAGGCTTTGAGTTTTTCAAGATACTCTTTATGCACAACACTGATGTCAGTGTTTGAATTACACTGTTTTTTGCAGGTGAAGTGATGCTCAGGATTCTTGCAGACCCAACACATCCTGATAGTCACACCGTATCCTTGACATTAGGCTGGAGAGCTCTCACAGCCAACACCCTCGCACATATTCTTTGTCCTGTCGTGGCGGTTTTCTATGGAAAAACCACTGAGACAGTTAGTCAAGATACATACTGCTTTGGAGGAGTTCTTCTTTTTGGTCCTCTCGTTCTCTAATCCAGCCTGCAGTGAGATTAGAATGCAGGAAGAGAAGATCAATGAGTTTCTACTCACTCATCCGTAGCCAGGCATGCAGAACATGCAGAAACGTCAGCCCCATTTTCCTCCAGCGCTACGCAACACGGCTCAGTAAGCACACATGACAAAAATCAAATCTCAAAGTCAAATGACCAGTTATTAGACAATATTGTTAGAAGTGATGATAGCGCTGTTAAATTTAGTAGTCACAGTTAAAATCACTCATGCTGCTGGGTTAAGTCAATTAGAAGAGCTACCAGCTGTCTATACTTACTACATCAATACGTCCATGCAAAATCCAAACGCGTTTGAACTGTTTCTGTATATAGGTCACTCTCAATCAGATACAGTGCACTCCTAAATTGAAATTGCGCCAGGAACGAAGGAGGATGAAAAAGCTAGAGAGTCCACAGAACTGCTCTCTGCAGTTTGCTTTCTGCAGGACCTGAGACACCTCTATTTGGACACAGGGCTGCCAGGAGACAGCACCACTTACAGCACAAGAAAGTGTTTTAAATGGAGCTTCAAGTCCCAATCCTCATTCTCCCTTCTGGGTCCTTTCTCTTCTTCCAAGAGTCAGCTTTATCTCAATGTATTCAATGCAAACACTTGGTCTCATCTTAATATTACCTACAGAGTTTGATTTTATTCTCTAGAGCAAAGGTAATAGCTCGATACAAAAGCTGCAGCTTTGGTAGGCTGCGTGTTTGTCCTGTCACCTTTGCTTGATCTATTCAGAGTGAGTTTGTGGGAGTTTTAGTCCTTCTCAGATTTATGCTGAAATAAAACAAGACATACCTGGTCAAAGGCTGGAGAGACTGTAACACAGCAAGTCTGTTAGAGGAAGTAAAAGCTACTCTGCTCTGTCCTACAGTAACTACTGAACTTGACCTAACTTAGACCTCTCTACTCATTCAGCGCTTTTCCTCTGAACAGCGTCAGAGTAGTAGGTGAGGGAAGCAGAACCTTTACATCACAGACCACAAGCTGCCCCATGATCGCTGTAGACCATCCCTTATCTCAGGTATATCTTATTAGCTATCACAACTCATGTTAGTTTCGTCTTCATGATTAGTTTTCAACACAGGCTGCAACTTGCAGACTATTCTTACCACTGGGTAGGTGCTGGCATATTCCGAATGAGACTGTCAAAGCATGAGAGGAAAAGTCAGAATACAAAGGAAAACAGCAAAGAAAAAAAGGAAGTTATGGCAATCAAAAGAATCCTCCAAAACAAAAGAAAAAACAAACCAACCAAACAAGCACAGAGATATAAATTCCACCTAAAGAACTTTGATAAATGCAGGACTTCTTGCAAAAAGCTCGAAGTCATGAACTTTGGAGCAAACAGAAGAAGGCAAACGCACAAACACCATGACAAGTGTCTCATAACATATCAATATTCCATGCTGCATGATCTTGGATTAGAGACAGACACCTGGGAAGTGGGAGAACCAGGACACTTGTAGTGGAAAAGAAACTGAAGAGGTTCAACTGCCTTAAAAAACACAGGATGTTGTTACTGAGCTTTGCTGGACAAAACTGTGGGATAAAGAACCAAGCTTGCAGAAATTCTGAAACAAGGGAGGCAGACACTTTGGATGGGTTCAAGGTGAACCACAGAAAAGCTGTTAACTATGCTCCTTCATGGCAGCTGAAGATCTGCCAGAAGGAGGCCGAGATAGACTCAGTCTGGCATTATATCAACACACTGGGCCACTGTTCACAGTACAGTCATGGCCGTGGGGCTTAAACCCGTTTGCTAGCCTGGTCTCATCAACATCTCAGGTGGTTTTGCAGTCCACTTTGATGGTTGCTCTGCCATGAACATCCAGGCCAGCACCCCAAAAGCTAGCTCAGCAGATCTCCAGTGCCTGCAGTTCAGACGTCCACTTGGAAAATATTCCAGCAAAAAATCCAGAGTAAAACCAGGTTTACCAGGTTAGAAGGGTGGTAAAGTTTTAGGGAGAATAAATTTGATGTGGGCTTATTTTACTGAAAACTTCCTGTATGGAAAAGCAGCATAGCTTCAAAAAGCAACTTTCCCAACACCATCAGTCCCTCAATGCAATGAGCCCCAGTGCCAGAGATGCAACATCAGTTTTCAGAAAACGGAAGATTTGTAGACCAGTCACAACAGTGTCCTGCAACTATGGTAGGAGCCTTCAGATAGAGAAAAAAAAAAAAAGGCAGCATTCAGAATTCTCCAAGTCTTTTGTGGATGCAAAGTAATAGTTTTTGGTGTCATCTTCATGTTAAAAATGTTCAGAAGCCAAACCGAACTCTGGATCTCAGAGGCAATTTTTTAGGTTGGTAGTTGGTTTTGGTTTTTTTCCTTTGTTGAAGACATGCACAGCAAGAGCCAAACCTTCACAAACAGCCAGAGAAAGGTAGTCAAACTAGCAAAGCATGTAGTACAAGCTAGGAAAATGACCAACGTATGTTCTACCAATCCACTGTGACTAAAACAACTAGAAGGTGTGTTAGGGTAAATTTCAGTTCAGACTAGCATTTACTTTCTTCTGCAATTCCAGTGACACTTTGACCAGGGAAGGAAGCTCTGTCAAAACTCTTTTCCTGTGCATGCCCAAGCGTCAGCTTGCATAAGACTATCCAGCCAACACCACTGTTTGAGGACAGGGGCAGTCTGGACAACATCACTAGAAACATCAGGGTTAGAAGCCTCCACCAGATACTTCTGTCAGGAAAGGACACGCTTAGCAGAAGTGTCAGGTATTTATGGGCCATCCCATGAAGCAGCTGGAAAGCGTGAATCGCCAGACCGGCAGGCTGAAGGCGTGCTGGCAGCCTGCACACTGACTGCTCCAGGAAGAAGGGTCTGGATGGTGGGCAAGCAGAATGCAAGGCTTCTGCTGTTCCAATACCGAGCAGCAAACCACAGGATCGTACTACAAAAACACGTCAGAAGGAATCCGTCGTGGATTTCCATGAACAAAAGGTGGTTTAGGTGAACAGTGAAAATAAGCTTTTCTTCCTCAAATCTTTGGAGCTTTGAGGCATCTTCTAGCTTTGAAAAGAACTCAAATCAGTTTGCAGTCGATTTTAACAGCACTTCATAGGTAGCAGTAAGGATTCCACCAAAAAGGGAACAAACCAATACTTAACATTTTCAGGACATCTTGTGCTGTCCTACAGTGAACTCCATTAGGAAAACTGAGCAGCCTGTGCCGCAGTAATTTTTATTATTTTTTTCACTTTCCACACTCTTTTAGAGGCATATGAGGTGTCTCGCTCAATTAGCAAGTCCCACTGAAGTTTATTAAGGACAAAAAAACCCCCCACCAAACCAAAAAAAAAACTATGGCATGAGACCTCCACAGAAGCCAGAAACAGAGGACTAGAAATAAAGATCTTGCTATGAAGGATATAGGTCTTGCTTGTCCTACAAAACCAGAGCTGATCATCCAGCTTAACCCACATAACTAGTGCTACTGATAAATTAGAAACAACATTAGCAGAACAACAAATTATTCCCAAACACAACAGTTTTAGGCAACTGTTACAGAAACTAGTCTCAGCTGATTCACATTCAGGACTGCCAAGAGCTTCCTCCATGGTGCTGTTATGGGTTGTTTGAGTTTTATGCTTACCTGGAAAAATTCTTTATGGGTATTTTGAGAAGAAAACTGAAGATGAGTACTGGTGCCCTACAGCACTCTGTGCTCTACTAATCTCCCTCTCCTCAAAACTCAAGCCTGCAGCTAAATTTCAAATATCTCTAAAGCAGTTTTGAAGTGAGTGTTACTTGCCATTCCAGTGCTTAAGACTTATTTCTACTTATAATTTGCTTTTGGAGATAAAAAAAGATTGATTGTGGAGCAAGCTAGCACTTTCTCTTCCCAAATTCTCAGTATCAGTAATGAAACTGAGGAGCTTACAAGGTCCATACAAGAAACAGCTGCATACACCAAGTTTTTTGGCTAAGTACTTCCTGCAACAGTGCCAGTGAACAACATTTGCCAGGAAGGTTTCTAGACAGCCATGAGCTCTGCTGGTGTTCCTGCACAGTGCATACAGACCTGTCAAGCCCCTGGCTGAAAGAGTTATTGATCTACATGCACTTGAACACTCAAGCCCTTGGAAGGGTGGTATTATCAGATTTCTATAACCAGGCTGGTGGTACAGGGGGACAGCAACATCGGGGCACACGCATGCACACTGAAATTGTACAATTTACCAACCCTCAGGCTTCCACGGCTACCCACTGACATGCGCTCGTCTTCATCCGAAGCCTATCAAAAGAAAGTGTAAAGACAAGAAAACAATGAAAAGAATGCAAGCAACAGGCAGTGAAGTAAATGCTGATGGCTTTGACGGAACAGAAGGAAAGAAAAGTCTTACCAAATACATATCTTTCTAAAAAAATCGTATCGAAACTATCACAGGAAGTAAATGAAATCACATCCTGCCCAAGAAACACTGTCAAGCGTTTTACTATGGGATGAATGACAAGCTTGCTCAGGTCTTCCCTGCTCTGTGCTCTTGGCCCACAGTCTGAATAAATGAATAGTAAACATGCCAAGAGGGTTATTTGCCCACCTCCCACCCCCTGCCCCCCTGTATTCTAGCACATTTGCAAAAGCTCCCCAGAACAACTGGGAAGAGGGCAGAGAAGTCAGGAAGTGGCTTTGGGGTTTGCACTTGACCGGGGTGGAGGGAGATTGTTTTGGTATTTTTTTCCTTTTAAAAAAGAACTGCCTTATCCATGGTTGCTTTCTTCATTCGAAATGTCCAGCTAAAAAGGAAAAGCAAAACTAGATACTAACCGAGGCATTTCTTCGGGCTCTACGGGAATAACGCTCACTGTCTTCCTACCAAGGCAGCAGAGAAAAAACAAAGAGTGAAGTGTTGAGAGGACAGATACACCCAGAGAGCGCTTTCAGAGAGACAGCAAACTTGAGCAATGTTCAGGAGTCAAGTAAGGTTCAACCAAATAACAGAAGGTGAAACCTTGTTAAGTCAGAAAAACCCTCTCTCCACCCTTGATTTGTGACCCCAACTGTCTTCCCCTCTGTTTTATTCTGCTACACACTTTTATTACTTTTGCAGAAAGCTGTACGCAGTGACGCCTTTATTTCTATCTCAAAAAAATGTTTCAAATGCTCCAAATGCTTCTCTTGGCATCTGGGGATCATACACTGACAGTGCTTTTGTAATTAAGCTTTCCAGTTTGCGGACCTTCCAAATAAACGTCACAAATCTTCTATTTGAAATAATGCAGCAGGGCAATGGTCCCTCTCTGGGGAGTATCCCCAAGGGGCACAGTCTGGCCCCTTCTTCCAGACCAAAAGCATCTGTGCTCCACACTCGCAGCCTCTACAAGGCACAGCACCGCTGCCTTTTGTGGGCCAAAGGCTAGATTAATGCTGGAAATGGGGTAGAATGTATTTAAACAAATTTATTTTACATGGAATTTAGAAACAGTGAAAGAAAACAGAGGAAAACCGCAAGTTTCCACAGTGGAGTCAATGGTTCTTGCAGGTGAACTGAATGCTAAGCTAGTGAGGTGGATCTGAAGGATCTGGATTGAATGCTAAGCAAGGATCTGAAGGACTTAGTGGCTTATCCATGAGGTTGGAGCATCTCAGGTGGATGGATTTGTCCATATGGCAGCAGGCTCTCAAGAAGTATGGAGCAAGCCAGCATTTATGCCCATTAATTGTCAAGGAAGTCAGGGAGTTTGAGGAGTTACCTTCCACACCGGCAGCCAGCTGTTCAGTTTGGCCTTTTTCTGTGTGCACTACTCAGCTTGTAGGGCAAGTCCATGCACAACAGTTCTCATTTAGCATCACCAGTAAGCAGTTTCATAAACTTATGTTTGAAAGACATTTGAAGGCAATGCCTTCTAGCTCTTTAGCAACTACTTCGTCTTACATTATGGGTGTTAAAACAGTCAGATGTTGCTAAAATCCATATCCAGTATCAACTTCACTGGCTTAGCAAATAGGAAAAATGCAGGACACGGCATTCTCAGAAAAAGCGAGCATTGCCACAGTAGCAGTTCAAACGCATCTGAAGAGTACCCCTGGACCCGTGAGGACAAAATAAACTGAAGAAGCATGGATAAAACTAGCCCAAGATTCATCTGAAGGCAGATTTGAGGAGACTCAAATTGTAACAAAACCCACAACAAGTAAGAGCACCTATACTCCTTGTATCACAAGTGACTTTAACAGGTCTATATGCTGATCTAATCTTCAAGTGATAGAGGACTGTAAAATCAGATGGCTGTAGCCAAGCCCTTGCCAGTCTTAACCTGATCAAGAGCCATGTTTCACGTATTGATGCAGACTGCAAGAATGCTTGCAGTAAGAGTGGAATTCACATTTCCAATACATGAAAATACCTACTTTGGGGGATTTCAAACTCTAGGAACTATACAAAACTTCAACAGGTAAAAGTTGTTTAGCCATGTTGATCGAGGCCTACCATCCATTGCTCGATGTCTCCCCATTTAGTATCCAGACCATAATATTTCTACAGACAGAAAAGGGAAAAAACATTATTTAGATGAGAAAAGCAAGCACAGAACATTTAGACATCCACTGCCATGCTTCGGCCGAGCCACACAGCTCCACACACACAAACACGCCAGGGAAAAGCCGTGCCGAGTGCCACCAGAGCCCTCCGCAGCATGTGCCCAGGAAAAGCAGCCAGACAAGGGGAAAGGGGTGTTCGGGGTACAGCTGGGGTACTCCACAGCTGCTGCTTTCTCAGCAGCACAAAAAAGTGTTGTGGGGACAGGAGCAAGGAACATAACGAGTCTTGAATTCCTGACCCATTTAAGTCAAGACTCATTACAAGGGATCCAAACGCAGAACACTTCCAGAATGAAGAATGCTGTCAAATCATGTTTGCTGTACACATCTGTCAAATGGGAAAGACAAGTTGAAAGACAATACACCTAATCTCTGGGCGATCTTATTCGCTGTATTCGGAACCCCCAGAGCTCCTTTTCGGAGCACGAGGCTTTTTGCCAGCCTCTTTGACAGTGGTGATATCACCAACAAGGACAGCAGAGGACATGCTTCTCCACAGCAGTCAGGACTGGAAAGCTCAACAAGTGCTGTGTGTTTTTTTTAGTAGACTGTCTCTTTTGAACCATTTTTCAGTTCATAATTTCTACGCACAACATTGGGAACTTCCCAGTGAACTGGCATTTCCTTGTTCAAAGATCCACAAGTTTAGCAGAACTTTTCTTCCTCTCCAGACACGCCTCAAATCTAGTCTCATGAAGTTTGCATTTATAATGGTGATCATAACATTCCTGTGTGGAGAAAAATCACCGTCCCAAAGCCCAGTGACCAGCAAATGGAAATTCTGCTTGAGGAAGCGTAATACATTTTTAGAAAAATTTAAATTATGTGCTTTGAGGTTCAAGTATTTGTGGAAAAAACAAGCCTGTACTTGCCAGCTTTCCTAGAGGCTTGAGGAGGCAGGAGAATCTACCGTCAAACTTTAGGTAATGATCAAAAGAATTCAGAAACCTGTCCTGAATTACACTCTGCATTTAGCACTTGCTCAATGGTATTAATGTAATTCTACTTTCACCTTCAGAAACCTCATTCACTATTTATGTAATAAACTAGAACAAACAGTAGTGTGTTCTTTGATACTGTATCAGTTTGTTCCTCATTAAACAACAAAATTATTTTCATGCTAAGAACATCTTCATCTTAGCAGCTCTGGAGAGAAAGTCCGTTATGAAGTAGAATAGGCAGCGGAGTGCTTGAGCACACACCCTGGATAACCCGAACTGCACAAGGACCTTTAAATGCTGTCAGTTTGCAGGTCAAAAGTTCTCACAGCAATTCCACTTATTAGGAGAAAATATTAGAAAATAAGTTTTTAGCCCAGTAATTTGAAAACAGGAAATAAATGCAGTGCATGACAAGAACCACTGCTTCTTTGAGCAGTACACACCTCCTCACGACCGCCCAGAGTACTTACTTCCAGGCAGAAGCAGAACACACACAACAGCCTGTTGTAAAATGGAGAATCGTGTACGTCACGTCCTGAAAATAACCCTCTAAAATTATATGAGCTCCTGCTGGTCAGGATGTGTACAGGAGCAGAACCTACCAATTATATGCTTTGTAGTAAATCAGGTCAGGTAAAGTCTTACTAGAGGCTTTCCCCCTGCCAAGAGATGCATAAAGTTTTCTAACACTACAAATCAATTTAAAAAAAAAAAAAGACACTAGGTAAATGGAGAATCCATTCTCACACACAGAAAGGACCCATGAACATGCTAATCGTTTCTGTAAGGTCTGCTGCTTCCTTTTCCTGCCCTCTGTTCTCTTTTACTTTCTGAAACAGGCTTCTGAATTCAGTTTTGCAAACAGGACATAAGGAAATACCCCTTTGAAGAACTGTCCTGTTCATTTCCACTCACCGTCTTTTCCTCCACCATTTAAAGTCACAAAGCTACATGCTTCATCTCCTAGAAAGAAAACTGTTAACGAATGCAATTGCCTTGGGACTATTTTTAATTTATAATCTTTACAGTGGCACATCTCACACTGGACTGAACTGGCACCGCTTGAAGTCTCAGGTATTTTTCTTTCTCTACGGGACTCTTCTGTTCGGCCCTGAAGGGACTGGTTTGAATGGCCACATGGGTTAAAGGAAGAAAGGGTGCTTACCCAGCCATCTGGTTTTTAGTTGGAGGCCTTTGCCAGACTCAAGTTCCCTTCCACCCTGAAAAGTGATATTACAACTAAATAATGAACAGTGTTAATACCACTGACAGAGGATTCCAGATCAGATTTGCTTACTAAGTGACAGTGAAACTGCCAAACTTGCAACCTCGCTGCAGGCTGTTGTGACGCTAAACCCACTTATCTTCTCATCCATGTCAGGATACCAACAGTAAACAATCTCCTTGTCCCATGGGGCTGTGTTTGTACCAGAGGATTAAATTAGTTCCTATAAAGGAGATTGATAACGACCCTGTTGATCCACGGGCAGATGTTAATGTGAGTCACTTAGTACACTGTCAATCCCACCAATAAAAACAAGAGTAAGACATATTTGCCGTCAAACGGACAGGGTCAGGATGAAATAGCAGAGCTCATGATCTGAGTAGCTGTCTTCATATACAGAATGCACTTAAAGCGGAGAACAGCATTTCCAAGAAGCACATGCACTGCTAGGTCAAGCGGGTGGAACATGCAGTTAAGGCAGCTGGAGTACCAGAACAAAAACAAACAGGCCGTGCGTTTAGGAGGCATTTAGCATTCAGCAAGCAATAAAAATAGCCCAGGGAAAAAAAAAGAAATATTCAATAAGGTAGAAAAATGGCAGGCTGGAAGAAAAATATGCTTCCTTGCTCCCTGGAAAACCTCTTTGGAGCTATTTCTCTTCCTAGAGTACCTCACAGTTCACATGCTGCAAGTGTAGAACAGCCAAACATCATAACACAAAATCCCAAACTCTGTTGTTACACAGCAAGTGACCTCAGTTAGAGCTACTATTATTATCATCGCCACCATCATTTGGAACTACGAAAAGGAAATTGGGAGGAGGGAAGAGATCGTGACTTTAAACTGAGGTGAGGGAGGATTCAACAATAAAAGCATTTACAGCACTTAGGTGACATTGGAAGAAAGGCCATGCAGTTTATTTACTGAAAGATTACACATTCAAACACAGCAGCCCTGATTTACTTCAGTGACTTTTTGCAAACAATGTCATCTGAAAGTCATTCTTCCTGCTGGCCCAACCTGAAGTATTT
The DNA here is from genome assembly GCF_000710305.1 of Buceros rhinoceros silvestris. Lineage (NCBI taxonomy): Eukaryota > Metazoa > Chordata > Aves > Bucerotiformes > Bucerotidae > Buceros > Buceros rhinoceros. Next base: position 29,212 of record NW_010392840.1, read on the forward strand.
TCAGCAACATTCTTGGCCTTCACCACACAGAGAAGTCTGTGTGGTTCCTGGTGACCCACGGAGCCACCATACCCACCTAGAACAGCTGTTGTGCCAAATTACTCTTCTGCTTATTGCTTGTTCTTTGCCAAACAGGCCGTAGAAAATAATTATATTAAGTGCCTGACCAGACATGTTTCACATGGGTCATCTTCGCCCGCTCCACAAGATTGTGGGAGGGAAGGGGGGAATTCCATGGAAATACAAAGCCTGCTGTGCATCCTCCACTCTTCAGAGATTTTTCTGAAATGCTGGCGGGAACACATGCAAACAAAACGAAAGCAAGCAAGCCCTACCTTCTGAACTTGATAGATCTAGGGAAGAAGGGAAAGGAAAGAAACAAGGAAAAAAGCGAGTGTGAATGAATAAATAGCAACATAATGTTCCATAGCTCATTCTAAACGGAAAAAAATATCAATCATTTATACACAATACACAGCAAAACACAAATACAAATCAGCACACATCGAAGCTCTGGCCCTGCAGAGTTAAGCAGAACATTCCATTCTAGGCCCCCTCCACACGAACAGAGCAGTCCTGTTTTCACACCCGCAAGGCTCTGGGAGGCTCACGCAACATTCACTCCTCAGACTCTGCACCGACCAGAGCTCAACCCAGCTGGAAGCCCACTTTTCCAGACTCCCTCCTTCGAAGTAATGGATACTCAAATATTCACCTGAGATGACAGTTGGGCATCCACCATCAGAATAATAGCAAACGGTGTCACCTGCAGAAAATCTGTTCTTTTAAGGATAAATTTTGTCCTTAGCTGAAGAAGCACGGTGACTCAAGCATCAATGCTATACACACCATTCACTTGCGCACTGTGCAGTGTCAGCTTGTTAGAACTCTGAAAATTCCCTGCGCATCTGTCACCAGCACTGGAGGATCTCTGCAGGTTGCTTTGTCAATTTTTAATGTTTGCAGGCCCTAATAAGGGCACTGCTGACTCTACAAAGTTCCACAGTCTTGAACCATTTTGACAATACACGAAAGCTTTACAGCCATTCTAATGCATCTGAATTCTGTTCAAGTGGAGAACTGCCCTTGACTGAAAACAGGTTTTTTCCTGCATCTCTCCTAGCACTTCTAAAGCAAAACCCCTTCATTGTTCAAAACCACTGACCTGGCTACATACATCCAGAAGGAAATTGAAGCTTCATTCCCCTCAGTTCTCTGCTGAACACTTATCCTGGTGTCTGCAGGAAAGGTATCGCAGCTCTGGTCTAAAAGCCCTCAGCTGCCTTACTGCTTATCTTCCTCGAGAAGCACTGATGCTGAACACCACCAGCCCTCTGCTCTACGAGTGCAATCCTGTGGAACGGTACGTTGCTCTGGCCCCACGCCTCTGGCTGGTCAGCAGGCAGCAGGGCAGTCAGCCCTCCGTATTTTGGAATATTCACGGGGTGCCTGCATCCACTGCTCTTCTGGGCCAGCTCGGGTGAACCCAGCTTGCAGTGCTGGGAAGCAGAGCGTACTTCTTGCAATTCCTGTCCTCCTGATCAGGTTTCCCTGTGTGATCATGAAAGACAACTGCAGAACTCTGCTTAATACCTCAGAAGCATGAATTCCTATTCCTACAAGCACAGGGGAGATAATTAGGACCCCCATTTAGAACTTGAATTCCCACACAACTAAACCTTGCTTACCTTGACTAAGAAAACCCTGAAGAGGAAAATGAACCGAAGCCTCCCACATTTCCCAAGACTGCACACCAACTCCTGTCTTCTGCTTCTCTGCCTTTCATCCACAAAAAGAAGCCAACCACCACCATTTCAGATATGGCAATTACCACGTAGATGTTTAAACTTTACGCTTTAACTTTCCCATGCCATTGTTTTGCCCATGCTTTGAGGCAACATCACAGAAGTCTTTTTCCAAACCCCAATGCTTCAGGCTTGGCACTGCAGGTATTCCCATGGAGCGCAAACCGAGACACGCAAGAGGCCTTGCGTCCAGGACCCAGATTGCCAGTGGATAAGACAACGAGGCCCTTGTTCAGGGCCTGACACCACGGAGGGTGGTGGAGAGGGGCATGGGGACAAAGCCAAGTGCGTCATCCTAACTGTTCCAACTTTTTATAAAACCGGAATTTTTCGGTCATCTATTAGCTAACAGACATCGCAACAGCTTTGCTCTGAAGTGACTGCTCTTTCATCGGGGCACTGTCCTCCTCAGATAGTACGTTATGGGAGAAAACAATCACTTTTAAACAACAACCTCTGTCGCGAGTATGCCCCCCACAAAGAGCTTAACAGACATCTAAGCAGTCAAATGCCTTAAACAGCACTTTCCTGCATTATGATACGACCAAAAAAAAGTTTTTTCCCCCATAGTATTACTGGCCAACTGCTCTCCTAGTTTCCTGATCACATGAAGTTTCCCACAAAAATAAATTTTTTTATAGAAATAACTTTAGAATGGGACAGAACAAGCCAGTAAAGCACGGTTAGCAGAAGGCAGAAATCCAGAGTGTACTAAAAACACCTTCAACATTGCCCCTCTCCAAATTTTCCTCTGCATCCTCACTCTGCTTGTAAAAGAAAGATACAAGTTAACCATCACAAACCTCCTTGACTTCTTTCCCGCACATGTAAGTACCAAGTTCCCTAAGTCAGTTTCTCCCCTCCCATTCAAGCCATGAGAATTCTGCTTTTCTCTAGTTTCGCCTGCACCACCTGGGGTTCCCAATGGCTTCAAACAACCCCAAATGCCGACTGTGGCATGGGACCCACTGACTCAGATCAGACTTGTGGGCACCAAATCCTAGCAAGAGAAGAAGCAGCCTAAATCCCAGTCAACAGAATGGGTGAGCAGATCGAGAGCATTTGCAAGTCTTTTGCCCACGCTAATTCGGCTTTAGTACATTGAGTAAATTTACCTCATGCTCAAGGAACGGACATGGAGTCAGTTAACTGACATTAAAAAAAAAAAAAACAACAGAACTCATGGCGGAAAGTACTGATAACATATTTTATTGCAAAGAAATATGAATTCAAAGGAAGAAAATTACATGCAGATGAGTATCTGCATCAGGTGATCAAGAAAAATTGACAAAATAGCAAAGACAATTGTCGTGTCGTGACCTTAAAGCAGGAGCTGGAAACGAAGGCAGGAGACAAGCACAATGCATTTGCCTTGAACTAGAAGTATAGGCTCATCTGCTGTGTGGACTGGCAAGGAAAATTCTTATCCTGCAGATTAAGGAGTGGGAGGATATCATTCCCTTTTCACTTTAGGCTCTAATATCAGCTTAAATTGCGGTCTCCAAGTGTCAGTCCTCAAAGAGACATTTAAAGTCTTGCCAGCAGAACACACAGAAAGTACTCCTACATAAAACGTTTGCTACAATTAGCCCTAATGCTGCAGCTTGCACGTGTCCTGAAACATTACTGTTAAATATTTCTTGGAAAAAAAGGCTTTAGTTTATCTTACACCAAGTTTCTAAGGAAAAAAAAATACACTGAAAAATTATTGTCTCCATTTTACCTAGTAGCCTCATGGGAATTAACAATGTTACTCAGAAAAACTGAGCTGACAACTCCTGACTTGCTCTTCTGCATTAATTAAATACCTGAACATCTCAGCATGAAACACAACTCTACAGTACAAGCCAAACAGACCAGCCTTAAACTCCACAACTGCAAACCAGATGTTTTGAGACCATGGTGGCGCAGTGTGGTATGGTATGGTAAAAACCATGGGACCCACCATTGTTCTGGCTCCCATCAGTTGGGTGGGTACCAGAGGGATAGAAACAGGCAAGGGAGCAAGAACCATCTCCTGTAATCGTCCTTTCAGCTTAGAACATGCACTGGCACTGCCTCACAGGCGAGCAATCCTGCACTGCCTCACTAGGCATGGAAATGTACCAGAAAACCCTCTCGTATGTGACCTCTTGCATAATTACTTAGGTCTTGCTGAAGAACAACAACAAAGCAGCACGGAGTAAGATGTCAGAGACACTCAAGCAGTTACATTTATTAGAGCCTTATGACCAGGAACCCATTTTCTACTAAATATATACACATATATGTGATTCAAGAGTGATCACTACCCTTATTTTCATTAATCACCATGTATCAGATCATGCTTCTTGTGCTCATTTTCTTTCTTTGGCTACAGAAAACACTATTCATCCACCTGCAGTAAGTTTATGTAAATTTTCCATTAGTACTTTCCTATTAAGCTTGTGCTCTCCTCTTGACCTTCCTCCCCTTGGAAAAAAAAACCAACACCCAAAACAAAAAAGAAATCCAACAAACCAACCCCAAAACACGTCACACTTATCCTCCTTTCTGCTGTGATGCCAGGTGATGAGTGGCACTGCCTCTGGAACACGCCGCAGCCCTGCTCCACCACAGTGAATGGCAGCAGCCTTCCGCAGCAGCTTTCCCACATGTCACACTACAATTCAGAGGGTTTTCTTCCAAAAGCCTGTCTAGTTAAGCTACATAATTTCTCTGGCTGTTGTTCTACTACAGTGCTATGTTGCTTCAGACCAAGTTGCCAGAAGAATTCTTAAAGTCACCCTATATTTCAAGCCAAGTTTGCTAAAGCTATTCCTCCAAGTACACAACCCACGACATGAACAGCAGTGAACGCTGGCAAGAGGTATGGCAGCCTGAAGCCGTCTGCCACGAGCTTCTCATCTCATGCTGCTTTCGAAGGGCAAGGAGCTTAGCAACACTGCCTGACGATGAACACAGCTTCACATTTCCAACAGAACAGACTACGCAGCAATTTTTGCTGTCATTTATGTGTTTCACATGAAATAATTTCTGCCAAAGGAAGAGCTCAGTATGAAATCGTGTAGTCTTCACCATTTACTTGTGAGCTTTACTGCATGGTTGTGACAAATCTCTGGTGCACTCTTACGCCAGCAGAACCAGCACAGGGCATTTTAATATCTTTCTAATGAAGTTGCTCCTTATTTTACCTACAGAAATACTCCTAATAGAATGAAAATCTCAGATACAGAAGAAATACCAATGCAAAAACACCAGGTAATTCCTCTGCAAACAGAGGAATCAACATCAGTGAAATCACACACACATAACTCATGACGAAAAGCCACCCAACTGTTTTAAAATGAGGAAAACGAAGCATGAGATTAAGAAATGTCATTAATACTAGATGGTGGGCAGGAGAGGCGCCGATTTCCAGTCCAAAACCAAATCACTAGAACACCCTACTCCACTGCCAGCGAAAGCCATGCTGCCATGGTTATACTTTGGAACGGCAGCATCTGGAAACTTTTAACCTAGACCAGCAATGTAAATATATTCCCAACATGTCCACACTCCACAGGAAACTTGTCAGGGCATGTACACTGCTTTAAGCATAAACAAGTATACACACACGCAATAAATTTATTTATTGCTTTTTAACTCCCATAACTGGCTCTGAAGAAAGCCTTCTGAAGTAGTAAAGCAAGTGCTTTAAGTGCTGATTATTCAGCATGGCAGCAGTGGGAACAATCTAATTTATTTCTCTGAAGAGTTTATGAAGGAAAATTAAGATGGCAGACAACAAGCTGTATAGACACCAGCATCACAGTACTTTCTCCTCCAAGGAGGGGGTAGGTACCAAATCTCTTGTGTCGAGGGATTTTCTATATGTTTTCTGCAAGATACTTGCAGCAACAAAAAGCTTCCTGTAGCCATCCTTACTAGCTCTACCTTGCACCTGGGGGGTGAGATTAAGCTCTTTGAAAAAGTTACAGAATACTTGAGCTTGCAAAACATTGAATACAAAACCTATATAAAATATACAGTCACATTACCTCATTTATTCCAGTGAATTACAGACCAGACTGCAGTGGGCATCTGCCTTAGCTTTCACTGAATTTGGTATTTCAGAGCAACATCCCGTAGTATTCGATTTCTGCCTATACAAAGAAGTTTTCACCGATTTTCAGATCTCTAGCTTTTCAGTTACTAACTGCAGGAGCATGTGCACAAGCTTTAGTTCTCATACCAAAATTTCAGTTTACTAGGACACCCTTTGCAGCATCAGCTTTTAATCCTCAAAGGGGTCATCAGCTCCATTAAAGTTACCTGCAAATTAGATGGTAACACCACTGCCAGCTGCCATGGCACCCATATTTACTTTGCTGCCCAAACAAAACACCTAGTGCTTGTTTACCACGGATCTTCCACAGGCTGCTCGGCAAGTCCCATCACTCAGGCTGTAGCCACAGGAGACAGCTTGACAGTACCAACGCTTATCTGCGGTCCAGGCCTCCTGACTGTGGTCCAGGGTGCAAGAAACATCCTTCAAAAAGCAGCAACTGTAGCAGAAAAAGGCTCCTCTCTTCCAAACGCACTGTGCTTGCAGCAACGCTCCCCTGCAGCTCTTACTTCAGTGAGTTTGCAGGTACATCTAACCCTGCTGTGGCTAGAGGGTGCTCAGATGCATCTGGACGTGCCTCAACTAGATGAGATGCTCCAGCACAAAGCCAAGCACAGGCAAGCTGCCCAAGTGCTTCTTCTGTGGGCTGATTACTGCAGCCTGTGCTGACACCAGTTTGCTATCACATCCCGATTCACTGTTTCAAAGCTGAACTGACTCTTCCTTCGCACCCTAAAGCATAGATGTATTTATTCTTATGAGGTATTCCCACACCCTGCCCCCAAACTCCTTAACACTTCCCTCTTCTTCCAAATCTATTTGAAAAAATTATGATTACTGTTGGCCCTGTTATGTCCACTCTGTTTCATTAAACGCACTTCAACAAACACAACTCTTAAGCCTTTCAGTCCCCCTCTGCCAACCCACGCTTGCAGCTCCATTCCAGCAGCACTAGTTTAGCCTCTAGAGCTCAAAACAAATGCTCTTCTCAATTTCTTGAAGCAGAGTTACACTGAGTATAGCTCCTACTTGTCAAACAGCAGGAGCAGGACAAACCTTTTTGGTCTTTAAGATCATTCCTACACTGGAAGCCCACAAGCTCCCATATGCTGAAGGCAGAGGCCCAGCAACTTTGCTGATGGTATAAAACAACTACCTCTTCGAGAATTTGGGAGAGACTACACCAGGCACTTAATCCAAATCCTTTGGAGAAGGCAATGTTTTGCCAAGCTCAGATTCTAGCCATACTTCTGTCAACAGTGGACCGTCATTTTTACAAAACGGAGGAGACCACGATGCCAGCTTCACAGCAATGAAGCAAAACAACTTACAAGTAGAGTTATACAAGGGCCAAGAGTCTTCCATATTCATCAGGTTTCTAACGCAGTGATAAGAATCCACACCCCTAACGCACGCACAAACAACCTGCATACTTCAAAGTTTTAATATTAACAATGATGATGAACTAACCACCGGTATTTTCTGTGAATAATTACACCAGCTTTGCCGAAATAAAATTCTCGCCACAACCCATGTTTTTTCCAGGCTCCTTTATTTTTCCAGTTGCTCCTCTGCGATCAACATTAGCTCCACACAGACTATTAACAATAATTTTGTTTCAACAAAATACAGATTAACCCTTTGATCCAGGATTTGGATTATACTGAGCAAAGATGATCAGAACACCCCCCTCCCCCAAAGCTTTGACCATACCTCCTTCTGCTGTCTCTCCAGTTCCCTCATTCGGATCTCCCGTGCTTCTGCCCGCGCCGCTCGCTTTGCCGCGAGTCTTGCTTCAGCCTGCAAACGGGAACACAGCAATTAAATAAAAGCTGGGACAATTTGATGTGAAACACATTTGGTAAGCAGGACAGGAAGACTTGACTCGGGGAGACTGTAAACACATCTGTAGGAGTTAATTCCCTATTGCAAGGAATGACCCTGCCTTCCATAACTCGTTTTGCTTCACAGGCAGGTGATACACCCTCGTGTAGGCACTGCCCTCGGTTTGCAGTTGTGTTTCAAAGTGCTCTGCGTGCGTTTAATTACTATTTGTGTGAACACAGAGGAAACAGCACAATTTATTTAAGAAAGGTGGGTTTTGCTCTTTTTTTTTTTGTCCTGTAGCACAGCTTATTTTTTATTGATTAATTAATTTGACCAACAGCAAACATATTATGTGCCACTCTTCCTAACTGACGAAATAGCACACACTTCCATGGGCAGTTAAGTAAACACTGTTGTTCAGCATGACTATACACAACCAAGGCTGAAATGATGGAGGTGAGGGAGTAGAAAACCTGAGAAAACGCACTATACTCAGCTGGGGTCTGCAGACGAGAGTATTCAAGTCCAAACCTCTCTGGAGTGGAAATCTGCCAAGAATGGGCCTCTTGGGAGATCTACAGCGCTTCCTTATTTCAGCCCAGTTGGAAGTGCTGGAACATGCTATTCAGTAACGTTTTTAATAGTCTGCTTCTAATCCCAGGCAAAGCCAGTTAGTCTTATAGAGAAAAATGCAAAAGTAGCTCAGGCTTGGTACAACATGACTGCAAGCAGCTCACCCAATGTGAGCTGCAAGGGCTCAGCAAGTCACCCCGGCGTTACACCCAGCTCCTCAGCTTTTGAAACCTTTTACTCTAAGTACAGCATCCAATGTCACAGGAAAAAATGCAGTAATACCAAGGCCAAGCATAAAGAAAACCAAAACACCAGCACTTTCACTAGCACTTCTAAACAGAAGCGAAACCAGAAAAAAGAAAGCTGTAATATCTTTTCCGTTCTGTAAGTATATTTTCCTCTCAAACTTGTGGAAAAGGGCCACAATCTTCACGAACACAAAACAAAACACTGGGGGATAAAAAAAAAAAAGCCAAAAAGGAGCAGTTTGGCTGAAACTTTCAGCTAACACAAAAGGGCGAATGAAAACCAAGCACAGGCCAGTGTATGGGAGGACCAGGAGCCTCGCAATGTTGTAGATGTTAAATCCTCACCAATGACAACAAAATCCAAAATATATAATCTCTGGGCCAAAATTTAGGCTCACATCACCCACCTTCTGCAAAACCTCACCACAAACAGCCCCTAAATACCAGTGAACCCCTAGGTTCGAACTGGGAGGCAGGCAGACTCCTTTAGACAGCTGTTTTAACTGTCCATTGTGCAAATGCCACCTATTTAAATGAACTGAGCTTTTAATTCTTGCAACATAAGACAGTTTCAGCCTGGAAGATTACTTGTAACAACAGAAAGCGCCTTCTCAGAGGGTAAAAATGCCCATGGCAGAAAGAGCAAAGGGTTGGTGTCACAGAGAGTGTTGCTCTCTCTTCAGTTCATTGCTTGAATTTTGAGGGAACTGGCCCTGCCACGGACAGAAACCGCAAGACATCCCTGTGGTCTCATTCCTAGAGCAGACCTCCACAGTTGTGCCCAAAATCCACCGCGTCACATTGTCACATGTCACATTGTTACTTATGTAGCCCAAGGATGGCAGGCTCCAGGGTGCAGGCATGTCCTACCACAACTGTTTGCAAAGCACCATGGCTTCAGCAGCACTTACCAACCTGTAAAAAAAAAAAAAACCAAAAACCAACCACCAACCAACCCCACAGCCCTGCTGCTGGGCAAATACTGGGCAGAATCCCTGCCAGGCAGCATTATGATTTACTTGCAGTGTTTGACATAGTTTATGACACCCACTAAACAAACACGCTCTAAGATGTGTGCTAAAGGTAAGAAATCACCATACTGGAACAACTATGATACTGACTTGACGTGACCCATTTCTGCGTATCTGAAAATACACCGCAGTACCTCCCGAGGCACGACGGTCAGTCTGTCCCACAGCCAGTACCGCTGTAAATGCGAGACAGCGTCAGAGGCAAGCACCGCTCCGGGCTGTTCATCACAAGGGGCTGCTCGAACACACCATGCATGCACCCCGAGGAAGGGGAACCTTGCTCCAAGGAATCCAGCTCATTAATGATTTTTCAGGGAGAGAAGGAACAGAAGACACGTCTTTCAGTCCTTACAGTTTAGAGAAACATTCCCTCACCCTGAGATGCAAACTGTGAGTAGTCTTAAGAAACAGAACAAAATCAAAAGTAAACAAATTTAACTCCGAACAGACACTAACAAATTGTACCTGATTTAGGGAAA
>NW_010392840.1:39324-40765 GCF_000710305.1 Buceros rhinoceros silvestris
GGGAAAGAATAACATCAGTGCAAACAATCACCTATATTTTTCCCTTAAGGAAAACAAAGGGCCCTAAAGACCTCATAAACACACCAAACAGTACAGAATTGTCTATCTTTAAACTTCCCTCCTGCCACAAAAAGACAGAAGATTATTTTTTGTAAGGATGACATCTACAGTAACAATTTTCAACGACCAGCTGAGCTTTCATATTAGAAAATCGAGACGCATGAATATAGGAATCAGATGCTGTACTTCACATATACATATATATGTATTTCCCCTTCCGTTTTCCCTGTATGACAAGGGCCAAAGGATTTCCATGCTTTCTGGCTACATTGCAGAATTACACATTCTCCAGAAAGGAGCACAATATACATTGCAATGAAACAACTTGAAAAATGGAGGGGGAATAAAAGTTGTTTAGCAGGTTATTCTAAGTCTACCCTGCGAACAGGTTTGCCAGTTCCCTAAACTAATTTTACTTTGTGCAACACCATATGTGTAACCTGTCATTTATTAGGATACGCTTCAGTTTTAAGTGCCAGTCTGTGAGGTGTCTCTGCTTTACTCTATTTCAGCTTTGCAGTCTGCCACCGCCTCATGCAAACGTGATCTGCAAACCTTTAAGACAAGCAAGGGTAAAAATGCACTTTCATTTAGTGCCTTTGACTAACAATGGTTTAGGTCTTCGAACAAGCCTGGTTTGTATTTATGAACTTTTTCTTCCCATGACTACACAGCTCTTCAGCATTAAGTGTCTTTCAACACAAATAAGAGAAACAATATATTCCAGATCCTTTTCAATAGGTTTTTAACTTTTTAATGTTAAAAATCTGTCATTAGCACACACTGGTCAACAAATTGTTATTCCACTCAGAACACTGGTATTTTAAAGCAACTCGCTTTTATCACATCCAAACAAAGAACTGCAGAATCCTTTGGGCTGGAAGGGACCTCCTGAGGTCTCCAGTCCACCCTCCAGGTCCAAGCAGGTCAGTATCAAATTCAGACCATGTTGCTCAGGACTTTGTCCAGCTGACTTTCAAGAATCTCCAAGGTTGGTGGCTCCGCAGCCTTTCCATGCTCCTCCTTCAATGCCTGACCATCCTCACAGCGAATATATTTTCACCTGTGCACCACGTCAGAATCTGCTCTTTCAAATTAAAACCCACTGTCTCACCCTCCTGCCATCCACCCCCATAAAGAGCCTGGCTCTTGGCTTCTTGATAACCTCAGCTTCAATGTTGGAAGCCTGCTGTCAGTTCCTACCTTAAGGTCTGACATTCTGCATCAAATACTGCAAGTAAACTGGCTGTTATATTTTTAAACATGTTCTCAGCGGTGTCTGGGTGCTATTTAGGTGATTACACAGTTATTTCCATTGCGCTTCCTGATAAAACGCCAGCTCACTTGTGCTGGACAACAGTGGTTTGTAAGAAACAGGCCA
>NW_010392840.1:40839-43094 GCF_000710305.1 Buceros rhinoceros silvestris
ACTCTTTCCTCAAGGGTTTTTGAATCCCCAGCAAGATGAGACTACAGGTGACAAGAAGTACGCAAACAGAAAAAATTCTCATACAATGATGTGATCAATACAGTAAGCATTGGTCTCTGATGGTAGCACTGATACAAGTAGCACTGAGATGATGATTAAGCATGAACCAAACACTTCCATCAAAGAAAATTTACTTTGCTTCCTCAAGTAAGATTGATTAAGGAAGACTTAACGTGCTCTTACTCGTCATCCATCTCCCTTTGGCGCTTTAACAAACAGGACCATTACAGTCTGTGGAAGGGTAAGTCAGGGCTCCCGAACACTCACAGGTCTCCAGGACAGACCTCATCTGACGAAGAGCAAAAGCAGTCCCTCAGCTGCACCAGTCCCAACATCCTGTCTCAGTGATTCCACGCGCTTCTCTTCTGAGGTTATACACAAGCCTTCGGAGGGTGTTCTCCAACACTGCACACCTGCATTATGCTATAGTCAGGATGGTCATAAAACAGTCAACCTGTGCCCTCTATAACCTCCTTTAGGTGACAGAATTACTCTAATCAGAATTAATTTTTTTTTTATATATATTCTGTAGGTGGAATGGGAGACAAACGCAGCATCACTCATGAGCTCAGAGGATGTCAATCAATCAGGGCAGGGACGAGTCCACACCTAACACTTACTGTGAATGATTTTATCAAAGTCAAACCAAAAGTCTGGTAACCACTCTAACGCCCAGCAAATTCTGCAGCAAGCATGGGAGACAAACAGGAACTATGACATACAGATTTGCCTGTGCAGAAGCACTGCTCAGCTACTGACAGGAGCTGCTACCCCAACAGCAAGCCACAAGACACGGACATTTGTGACACGGCCTCCACTGTCACCTATGGACTTTTAGATAGAGTGTCGGATTTATTATAGGCCTCTTCCTTACAAGCAGGGGCACAATTAAACTCCTCTGAGATTGTCAAAACCACCACACTCTTTGGAAGTCTTGGACTGTTTACACATTAACAGTCCTGTGCTATAAATACCTTGATTTCTTGCACACCCTGCAAACAGCAACTCTAACTTCACATTTCACTCTCTGTGCTGACTAAACCAAACCAGGCTCTGCCTGGACGACTTTGGCCTTCATCCAGCCCAAGCACTTGTCAGACGCCCAAACCCAAGTCACCTCTAAGGGCAGGAGCAGACACAGACACTGCAGCCTGCCAGAGACACAGCTGAGCATCTCAAAACCACCAATACTTCCATACAGACTTCTGAATTTCAGACTACGAAAGCTAAAACGAAAGTCTCAAGGTTGCCAGTATAAATAACTACTCAACGGATTCAAGATGAAAAAAAAAAAAGGAACCTCAGTAAGATTGAAGGAAGTCTTAAAATCATCTAAAATTCACTAGTGACTCAGTAAGCAATACAAGCCTCCATCAAAAGTGACAGATCACTGGCAAAAACAGAAGAAAAAAAACCATGAAGCCTAATTACACTCATTATGAAGTTTTTGTGACTTCCCTTTTACCAAGTATCGCTCATCTGACAAGGAGAGCTGGCAGCTTCAGTCATACTGTGCAAATCATACCAAAAAAACCGCTCCTAAAGGGCTTCTGTAATGCCCCTTGGGCAAAACAAGAGGAGATGGCAACCACACTGCCAAGATGAATGTGGGAACACACACCAGACAAAAACAATAATTGCCTTAACTTAGGTAACTCACTCAAATACCACAACCACACATCCTGCATTTTTGTCTTTTTATTGCAGTTGCCCACCAGGCCCTGAAACAAGCATACTGCTGCACTGCAAACGCTTGCTACTTCTGCTGGTCCACCTGCTCATCACCCAACACCCCTGCTTAAGGGTCACTTCAGTTTTAAAACAACAATCCAGTCCCATGCAGCAGCAGATCTTTACCCCGAGTTCCATACTTTTATATCTGAACAGGGAAAAACTAAGCGGGTTGTAGCCTGGGTCATACTTGCAGGACAACTGCGATAGAATAAAAGCCAAACCAGGTATTTGATACAAGCCGGAAAAGGCGAGAAGCATCTTCTGCCGTCTGCAGCATGAAGCAGTGGGAAGAAGTGGGAGCTGAGGTCTGCGACTGGAGAGGAGTTACCCCCCCACACCCTCTTTTTAAATACTGCTCAGCAAGATGAGGTGAGGTCTGGCTGCACGACGGCCAGCACTGGGTATAGTGCACAATGGTTATGGAAGCGGCAGCCTCCCCGGCCCCAGGCGCCGGCTGGGGG
>NW_010392840.1:43118-44638 GCF_000710305.1 Buceros rhinoceros silvestris
TGGGACACAAGGGTATGGGAAGCGGCAGCTTCCGCGCCCTGAGCGCAGCGTCGGGGAAGCTGCATATTCATTATCATTTGGTAAGAGGATTATTTAGGTGACTTGGTTAGGCAGAGGCTAATGACACACATCCTGAAGGTGTGCGTCCTCCAGGCTTTTCCCTGCTGAAATGTCCAAGAGCTCATTGTTCAACTGGAAGCTCCAAGAAACAGCCAACAAAGACAGGAAATTATACTTCTTTTCTGAGCGTTGAAAAATGACTATGTAGACTTGCCACGTAGCCACGTACGTAAGAGTCTTCGCCCTATACCAAGCACCCCTTAATTTCAATGCACCCAAAATGATCTGTTTCTAAGACTAGTAATCAAAGTTAGCATCGTGTTTTTTGTGGAGGACTGAAGTGTTAGCTTGCCAGCACCAAACCATACTCGGAAAGCTCTCTGATCCTGCTGTCAGAGAAACTTGAAAACACAAGCCTGCCCGACTAAATTACACCTGCTCTCTGTATGCAACTACTGTTACACATTTCTGCAGTAACTATTCTCAGGCTGAGTTAAACTTCTTGACAACATTCTTAAGATACAGTCAGCAAGTTGCTTTGGGGGCAGGCTTCATTTTTCATGACTGATGCTCTCCTGTTCCAATATTCTGCACGTAAAGGCTTTTCCTCAGATGTTATATGGCTGTCCACCTAATTTATATAATCATACGCTTCCTCAGACAAAAGAGATCTCATGTACTTCTACAGAATTTAAAGTCTATTTAGACAAGCAGCACCTGATTTAAACTATTCTTGTAATACCAACATAGTCATCGAGGAAAACAACTGCTAACCCATGGCAATGTCCTTCCTGTCTCCGCTGGAGTTGCAAGCAAGCTAAACCAGCCGGTTCCAGGAGCTCCCATGAGTTATCACGCGCTCCTTAGCACAAAAGCAAGTACGTCTATAAATGACTTCTACACTTAGAGGTCAAACCAGCATACTTACCTGACATTTTTTGCATCTGAGTTATAAATATAAATACACTTTGCACCACTTACTCATGTGACAATGAACCTATGAATCACACAGGGCTCAGTCAGTCCACATCCTGCTTAACTCCTCACTTTTCTCTTCACTGTAAATTAGTATTAAAAGGCAGCATGTCCACGAGCCTTAGCCCACACACAAACATGAGGATTCCCTCCTAATCCCCACGTGTAACCAGTGTGGCTGGTTGGACAGAGGGACCTGTCCTGGGCTTGTCTAACAGCTCCTCTCCCGTTCATAGGGTGACAGCAGGGAACTGGAGTGACAGACGGGTGGCCACTACTCCATCCATTAACGTTTAATGGTCACAGGAGGCTGTTTTGGAACTTTATTTAGAAAGCGTTTAACCGGTTCAGCTGGCGTACCTGCTCCCGCACCGCAGCGAGCAGTAAGCAGCTTACCTTTGCAACAAAACCCTACATTCCACACGCTTTAAGGAATTCTCTACCTTACGCAGCCGTCAGCAGTAAGCACCTCGCTAGCACCGCCT
>NW_010392841.1:0-428 GCF_000710305.1 Buceros rhinoceros silvestris
CCATCCATCATGGGAACGATCCCCAGTGCTCCTCCACCATGGGAAAACTAAAGCTGACCCAGCAAAAAAATCACCCTGTCCGGGCTTCCCAGATCATCTCGGTGGCAAACAGACGGGCTCAAGGCTTGCCAGAGCCCAGCCCAAGTACCCACTTGAGATGTTGTGACATTTTTTTTCCTCAAAACGGGGGTGGCTTCACAAAAAAGTCAGCTGAGAGCAGCCATGGAAATGCTCACTCGTGATGGAGAATCAGAGCGTGTTTGCAGGATCTTGTGATCTACAACTGTAGAATCATGGAATGGTTTGGGTCAGGAGGGACCTTCAAAGGTCCCATCCAGTCCAACCCCCTGCACTGAGCAGGGACAGCTGCACTGGAGCAGGTTGCTCAGAGCCCAAAGGTCCAACCTGAGCTGCCATGGCGCCAACGA
>NW_010392841.1:815-1284 GCF_000710305.1 Buceros rhinoceros silvestris
GAGGAGCCCCGAGCTGGCCCCAGCCCTGCAGGGGGGTCTCCCCAGAGCACAGCAGGGGGGCAGGATCCCTTCCCATGAGATGGGCTGGGTGCAGACACAGTCAGACCAGGGCAAGGTGCCAAGATCCAAAAGACATCCCTAGAGTGTTCTAGGAATTGGGAGCTGTCTCTACTGTGAACCCCCAGCTGCTGGAGAAAGAAGAGCCTTTGCTGAAGAAAAGCCCGTCAGCATCCTCGGGGTATGCACTGAACGGTTGGTCTCAGCAGAATGAGAGCTCCAGGAATGGTGCCCCATGCCCACAGTTTTGGGGCTGTCTGGCATGTCCCCAGGCCACCAACCAGCATGGCTTATGGTGACAGAGTGAAGCTGTATCTAGACTGGTCCCTTGGGCTGTGTGAGGATACTGGTGTGTGTGGGGGTGTGGGTGTGTGTGTGGGTGGAACCCCATGGCCCCGGGGGATGGCTGGGC
>NW_010392841.1:1421-1732 GCF_000710305.1 Buceros rhinoceros silvestris
GGGGATGCCTGGGCACTGGGACACAGGACCATGCTTGGAGCATCCTTCCCTCTGCGTTCCTTGAGGGCAGAGACCCCAGCTCTCACCCCACAAGTGTGTGGGGGGGTCCATGTCCTCACCGCACAGAACCAGAATGAGCCTGGAAGTGGCAATTAATTCATTTTACTGGGCTAGTGGTCTCACCAGGGCAGACTTTGCCCTCTCCAGTCCCAGAAGGTGCCGTTGTTGGTAGCTGAGAGCCGGGCCAGCAGCTGCAGGACGCCCTGCACACTCTCCTCCACTGTCACTGGGCCCTGCCGGAAAAACAATGA
>NW_010392841.1:1888-2321 GCF_000710305.1 Buceros rhinoceros silvestris
GGCAACTGCAGCCCCAGCCCTGGGTGCAGTGGGGTGCCAGCTCCAGCCGGGCAGGGTGGGAGAGCCAGGAGATGCTCCAGTGGCCAAGGGCCGCAGCTTTGCACGAATGAATCACCCCTAATTGGGGTGCTGTAAGGTTGGGGGTTAACCTCACGGTCCCTAAGAAAAAAAACAACTCGTTTGCTCCGTAAGGCAGCGTGGGGTTAAGCCGGGTCCGGTGACGCTGCTCGGCCCCAGCGTGAGCTGCCTCCCCCCGGCATTGTCGGAGGAGAAGCTGGATGTGGGTGGCTGGCGGCCCTGGGGTGCTGGGGTGCTGGGGAGCTGGGTGCAGCCGTCCTCCCGGAGCCAAGCACGGGGCCAGGGTGCCCTCTGCTGACACACCGTCTGGGTGGGAAATGGAATTAAAAATCGGGAGGAAACTGGATGGTCTTGT
>NW_010392842.1:0-214 GCF_000710305.1 Buceros rhinoceros silvestris
GGGGGGGCACCAGGGACAGGAGGTGTGACAGGGTGATGGGGCACTGGGGACAAGGAGGTTGATGGTGCTGGGGAGTAGAGGGGTGGTGGGGATGTTGGGGACGGGAGGGGTGACAGTGTTGCAGGAACAGTGGGGACAGGAGGGGTCATGGGGTGGCCAGTGTGCTGGGGACAGGAGAGTTACAGGGACGCTGGGGACAGGAGGGGTGACGGGG
>NW_010392842.1:638-982 GCF_000710305.1 Buceros rhinoceros silvestris
GCTTTACCGAGCGCCGCTGCCACGGGGGTGAGCAGAGCCCCGAATGGCGGCAGCAGGCCTGTAATCAGCCGCTTCATGAGTGAACGATAATTGCGACGGAAAGAAACTGGTCGTTCAGCGCTGCTTTGAATTGGAGGAAGGAAGCGCAGCCGGAGCAGGTCCCGGTCCCTGCCTCTTCCCGGCCGCGAGCACCGTGGGCTGGCAGCTGCCCACCCAAGCCAGCGCACCCCGTGACGGGCTGTGGGGTCTCTCCGGCACCCTTGGAGGGGGCAAAGCCTTTGTGGGAGAGAGGTTTGCTCTTTGGTGGGGGCACCCATCGCTTCGGCGGGGGACAGGGGAGCTGG
>NW_010392842.1:1121-1458 GCF_000710305.1 Buceros rhinoceros silvestris
GGGGGACAGGAGAGCTGGCATGTCAGAGTGCTGGCAGGGACCCTGGCTTGTCATGGCACGGGGTCCCCTGGGCTCCTGGCCCCTTCCTGTAGAAAGGAGATGGGGATAGAGCTGGAGGGTGAAGGTGGGTGCACCTGTAGCACCCATGGGTGCTGCCTGGGCTTGGCTGCGGAGGAGCCCATGTGTGGCTCTCGTGCGTGGGAGGAGCAGCTCTGCCTCGGGGAGCTCACCGTCTCGCATCTGTCGGGGATTATTTCCCAGCCACCCACTAAGCCGGGAGAGCGGGCAGCCATGCTAAGGTGCCGGGAACGTGACGCAGCCTGTGGCTGGAGATCTA
>NW_010392842.1:1566-2013 GCF_000710305.1 Buceros rhinoceros silvestris
GCTAAGCTGCGGGGAACGTGACGCAGCCTGTGGCTGTAATTCTTGGCTTCCTGGCTGGAAGGCAGTGGGTTTCCCTGAGCCTGCTGCCTCCCACGGGGGATAAAACCCAGAAGAAATCACTGGGTCCAGCTGTTTTGCCTCCATCTGCAGCCCCTTCCCCGGTGCCCTGGGGTGCTGCATTCATGAGCACCCCCGGGGTGCATCCCACAGGGTGCTGCATTCATGAGCCCCCCCGGGGTGCATCCCACAGGCTCCCCCCTCCCCTTTTTCTGCGCTCATGGGGCATCCCCGTTGCTGGGCTCTCGTCCCACAGGTCTTTATCACTGGTGGTGGCTGAGCAGGGTGAAGTGGCCCCTGCTTTTCCGCCCACCTCTCGCCTGGCCTGTCTGCGGGGCGCAGGCTGCCCGCCCCGCTGGGGCTCGCCAGCCCTCGGCAAGCCGGAAAGCG
>NW_010392843.1:0-200 GCF_000710305.1 Buceros rhinoceros silvestris
CGTTTTGCCTGGTGAGTTCCTCAGTGGCTCTGTCCCGCTTTCCAACAGGCAGTGCCTGCCATGCTCTCCTCACCAGCTCCTCTTCTGTTCTCTTCTGCAGTATTTTGCCCACGGGGTCAGTCCACAACTGTCCGATACAAGAGTGGTGGGATTTCATCCAGAGGACATTGAACGTGCAATTGAGCAGGCAGCACAGCAGG
>NW_010392844.1:0-270 GCF_000710305.1 Buceros rhinoceros silvestris
TGGGGGTGCTCGGGCCTGGATCTGCCACAAGGAAGAGGGGGCATCCCCCCTCGCCCCCGCCATTGCTGGAGACCGCAGGCTGGCTCCTTACCACCACTTTTTTTTTTTTTACTTAATAAAAAAAGAATAAAAAAAGATTAATAAAAAAAGAATAAAAAAAGCAAGAAAACCCATGAAGCGGTGTCCCCTCAGCAGGCAGGCTCTCCAATAGTTGTTTTTCTCTTGGGGTTTTTTCCTCCCTCTTCTGTCTTTTTTTTTTTTTTTTTTTTT
>NW_010392844.1:425-3187 GCF_000710305.1 Buceros rhinoceros silvestris
GGGGAGAATTTCTCAAAGCGAAACCAAAAGATTTGGAAGTGGGGAAAGAGCCAGAGCAGGGCAAGGATGCAGCTCGGGATGAGCACACACAGCCTTGGCAGGGAGCAGGGCGAACGTTTAGCTCCGAAAAGGTGTCAGAAGTCAACTGGGCAGGACAGTGCTCAGACAAAGGCTGGTTTTTCTGTAACGTCCTAATTCGCTACTCGACTTTCTTTCTTTCTTTCTTTCTTTTTCTTTTTTAATAATTTTTTTCTCCGCCAAGAAAACATATAAATAGTGATACAGCTCGTGGACTGCTAGTGTTGCTCAATGGCATTAAGTTTTTTTCCCCTGCAGATTCAAAAGGGGAGGTGAGAGGAAAAGATATTAGTCTGCCTGGAAGGGATGTGATGGTTCACCATCATTTCAGAAGAGATAATCTCCCATTAAACAAGTCCCGAAGCTTTTGTGGAGGCACAGGAGTCTGGCTGGAACGTGCATAAAAGCTGCGAGATAACCTTGTAGCTGCTGAATTCAATAGCGAGGAGTGTTTTAATTGCACTCGGGATATTTGCTTGGAGCCCCTGCTTCTGAAAAGAAGAATTTTTCAGGATATTGCTTTATTTGCCCTGCTCTCGGCGTGGACTTTATTCACATAACTTTGCATTCATCCATGCGGATGGTTTCACGTCGAGATAAGCGTGAAAGGACAATATTTTATGGAGGTTCACATCGTGTTAAATTTTATGGGGGTCCACATCGTGTTACGGGATTCTGCAGCAGAGAAAACGTTGCCTTGAGCCGTGTCGTCAGTCTCAAACCGTGTCTTTAGTCTTAACCCGTGTCTTTAGTCTTAACCCGTGTCTTTAGTCTTAACCCGTGTCTTTAGTTCGCTGTAAGGTGAAGTGTCTCCCTTTCTGCTTTGTACTGTTTAATTCTCAGCGACCAGCAGCCCCTCAGTGAAAGGGGTTTGTACTGCAAGTGTTCTCTTCGGTTTTATTTAAGATCCCACGGCAATGTGGGGAGAGGATCATTCCGTGTGCTGCAGGTTTCCGTGCAAATAAAAGAAATCTTTGCCAGATCTGTTTGCCTTTGTGTAACACCAACATGCACCATCCAGGACTAATTTAGTGACCTTGCTGCTCGCGTTAAGGTTACAAAAACTGCTGCTACTTATTAGAACTGCGTGGCTTTGGGAATTTCTGCTCATTTTGCGGTTCGGCTGTGGTCTGTTCTGACATGAGGGTTATTATTTGTCCTCTGGAAAACCTTCCCCCTGACTCTGCTTTTCAGCGCTTCTCTCCCTCTGCACGTTCAGCCCTTCCTTTCTCCCTCCTACTCTCTCTGCCTTTTTTCCTTCTCCCACTCCCCTTCTGCATATACATCTGCAGTCAAATCTTCTTTTGTAAGGATTCTCTCTAAAATATTCCTCCAAAGTAGAAAATCCAAGCTGCCTTTTCTCCTCCACATGTCACAATCCACTGCATTAGCAGCCCTGAAATGTATTTTTAAAACGGGAATAGATAAAAGAATGATGAGTGTATATATATATATATGTAATTTTTTTTCTTGCGGACATAAAAATAACCGTCATTGGAGACCGGTGATTGACAGATAAATTGGTCTCGATAAAGGCCAAAGAAGACATTCTGCTCCTGCAGGAATATTTCCCTTTAAGGGCTCACATAAAGCAGGAGACTTAAAACGGAGTGAGGAATAAATTCTGTGAGGAAGTGAGGCGATGACTTTTCGAATTTGGGAAATCCGGAGTCCCTTGACAAACACCCCCCGTCATATTTTTATTTTAAAGCCTCCGCTGTTTTTCGAGAGGGAAATCCTCTTTCTACCAGCAGCGAGGGCAGCCTTGGGCATTACATGTTGATTTGTTTCTGCAGCCCTGTGGATTGAGGTGCAGGATTTACCCTGGCTCAGCTCTGGGGGAAAGTTTGGAGGGGCTGGGGCAGTCTCCTGGCAGCATCCCTCCTTCTTGCCTGTTTATCCCTGAATCTGCCTTAACCCTTCTCTTCTCCTGCTCGCGTTTCCCATGCAACTTACCGAGGAAGAAAAAAAAACCTAAGAACTGAAGAGGTTTGTGCCGCGTCGGTCCGTGGGACTTGCCCAGACTGTGCACAGCGGCTGTCACTGGCGAATGCTGCATCACTGGAGACCCCCTGCCCACCCCCCCGCCTGCCTGTCTCTCCCATGGAAGAACCCCCAGCCCTTGCTGAGCCCACACGTTTCTTGCAGATTTTGACCATTTCCCTCCACGTCCCTCCAACCCTGGAAAACCAGAGGTGATGGAGACCCCAGTCAATCCAGACTTGGTGGGGGGGCTTCTGTTTCTAAAAAACCCCTGAGACATTATTTTTGCTTAGGTATCGTAATTTTTTTTAAAGTTCTATAGAAATCTCCTTCTTTCAGATTCCAATGGGCGTGAGCTATTTACCTACCTGTCTTTAATACAAAGGAAAGGTTATTCTTGCAAAAGGCAGGCAGATTTTTTAACGCTCCCAACTTCTTCAATCGATTTGGTGCAAAAAGAAAAGTTTCCAGATGTTAACAAGAAAAAAAAAGTAAAAGTAAAAAAAAAAAAAATCGTGTGCCCAACACACATTGTTGCTCCCTCCTGATACGCAAAAGCTCGCTCATCCTCAGCCTCAGAGCTGAAACTCAGTCCTACGGGTTTATTTAATGAACGACACATTTATGAACAATCAAATGATCCTCGTAAAAATTTTATTGAAGGACATAAAAACATCCACGACTCCTTGCCGAATAACGCA
>NW_010392845.1:0-342 GCF_000710305.1 Buceros rhinoceros silvestris
GTCAGGGGGATGGATTCGAGCGTGCCAGGGATGGATCCCTTCCCCCTCTAAGGCTTCAGTCATCCCCCTGCCAAAAATGTGCCTCATTTTATTTGCAACTGTCTTGGACTCCGGTTACCAGCTCTTCCCTCTTGTTTTGCTGCCAGCTCAAAGGGATTTTCAGTCTGTTTTTTCTCCCTGTGAGGGAATTCACACACCGTGGTGGAACCACTCGCGGCTCTTTTTAGCTAAGAGCAGATGGAGCCTCCTGCTCCCTCCCTGCTGGGTGTCTCCTCCTGCCGCCCCGCGCTCCGTCCCCTCCCCAAAGCAAAGCCTAGAGCAGGGGCTGTTCCCATCCGTCCG
>NW_010392845.1:547-1090 GCF_000710305.1 Buceros rhinoceros silvestris
CGAGGAGCCTTTCCATCTTGTCCTGAACCGCCCGGCAGCAGGATTCACCCTTCCAGGAGCCCCCCGGTCAGCCAGGGGTGCAGGCAGGGTGCTGCCACCGGAGCTTCCCCAGGGCCGTGGCCACCGGGAGCAGCTTTCCGACCCTGCACAGCTCTTCCCTGAGGATTTTTTGCCCAGAGCTTGAGATCTGCCACCGTGCAGCCACGGTTATTTTTAAGCCCGGCTTCTCCCGCGGCACTCAGCATTGCCCCAGCAATGACACACGCACCCAACACTTCCACCAGCCAAACCGATCTTCCTGTGCCCAGCAGACAATTAACATTCCGGGTTTCCCATCTTCTTGCTTCATGGGGATAAATGCCCCGTGGGTGGGAGCGAAGCATCTCCTGGGTGTAGGTGTGTTTACGTACAAAGGTTCAGGAGGCTCCGGCAGGAACAACCGGCAGCTGGTTTCTTGTTGCTCTGGCCCTGAGCCCGTCTCCGAGGGTGCGGGAGAGGCCTCGGGGCAAGCACCCAGCTGGGCGCAGGGAGGAGTCGCAGAGG
>NW_010392845.1:1307-1568 GCF_000710305.1 Buceros rhinoceros silvestris
TCTATTCCAGGGTCAGAAGGAATTTTTCAAATGAGAAGAAAGAAGGAAAAAAAGCCAGACTGGAAACGCTGCCGGGGAAAAAGAAACAACTGAAACTGCCAGCTGTGGTCATGGTGTTTTCCAAACCTTGGAGGTCTGGGGGGCCCTGCTGTGGTTGCTGGAGGGGAGCTGGGGACATGCTGGGGGTGTGATGGGGATGGGGAGGGGTCACCTGCCATCAGGGCAAGAGCATCAGGCTTCTCTGTGGGGCCTGGGGTCCCT
>NW_010392845.1:1855-2400 GCF_000710305.1 Buceros rhinoceros silvestris
GGTGCTGGAGGGGCAGCCACAGCTCTGCTAAAATTTCCCAGAGAGGGTCGTTCCCCTCAAAAAAACTCTGAAAATTCTTCTTTTCCTCTTGGTCCTGCCCGTTTTGGGCATCCCAGGAGAGAGCGAGCTGGCAGGAGCCAGAGCTGTGGAGCCCGAGGTCGGAGCGCCCAACTGGGAAACACCAACGCCCCCAGTCAGCAGGTGCTGGAGGGGCAGCCACAGCTCTGCTAAAATTTCCCAGAGAGGGTCGTTCCCCTCAAAAAAACTCTGAAAATTCTTCTTTTCCTCTTGGTCCTGCCCGTTTTGGGCATCCCAGGAGAGAGCGAGCTGGCAGGAGCCAGAGCTGTGGAGCCCGAGGTCGGAGCGCCCAACTGGGAAACACCAACGCCCCCAGTCAGCAGGACAAACGGGGAAGCCCAACCTCGTGTGTTGATCATTGCTGCGGGTGAACGATGCCAGACAATGCCAGCTTTGCGCGCGGCCCCGCTCCCTGCCCGGCCGTTACCCAACCGCGGCGCCTGGGGGCAGGGACGGGGTGCGCCGGG
>NW_010392845.1:2485-3416 GCF_000710305.1 Buceros rhinoceros silvestris
TGCCGAAGCCGACGCGTTCCCACTGGTTATTTTCTGCATTCGCGGTGTTTGTGTTGAGGCGGGAGAGCGGTGAGGTAAGAAGCCGCATGATTTATGCATTTTCCTTCGGCTGTATTTTCCTACCAGCATCTCTCCAGTGCTGCCCAAAGAAAGATGAATTTTTAACCTACAGAAATGAAAAGTCCTCCGAGGTCCCAAGCTACCCCAGGTCAACGGGGAGGTGCTCGCTGCAGAGCTTTGAATGGCCTGGCCAGCGGGGAGCGATCTCTCGGGGCATTTCTCAGTGCTGAGAGGGAGCCCTGCTCTGCCCTGCGTGGAGAAGGGCTGCGTCCAAAATCCCCGTGGGGTCTCGACCGCCCGGCTCGGGCTGGACCTGGACAACGGCTGTGGTTTGCTCCTGGGGGGGATGAAGGACCCTGAGTAGCAGAGCTGTCCCAGGAGGAACCCCACAAGGACCCTGCCCCAGCCCAGCAGACCCAGTCAGAGCAGCCCAGGAACCAGCAGGGCATGATGGCCCTTGGGGCTGCCCCTGGCTCCCCGCGTGCTTCATCGGGGTCCCCCTGACAGGGGTCGTCCCCTGGCTGGAGTAATCTCCTGATGAGGGAATGGCAGACTCCAGAGGATGTTGGTTTTTGTTGGATATTGGAGGTCTCCGAGGGAACGGGCGTCATTCCCATCCCCATTCCTACCCTTATCCCAATCACCACACCCATCCCCATCCCCTCTTCCATACAATCGCCCAGCTCAGCTGGCAGCATCCCCCGCACGCACCACAACCAACTCCTCCAAACAGCCCCACGTGCCTGGCAGCACATCCTCATGCCCCTCCCCATCCCCGTCCCCATCCTCATCCCCATCCCCGTCCCCATCCTCATCCCCATCCCCATCCTCATCTACATCACCGTCCCTGTCCCTGTCTCTATTCCCCTCC
>NW_010392845.1:3531-3997 GCF_000710305.1 Buceros rhinoceros silvestris
CTCCCCGTCCTCGTCCCGCACACGGCAGGCTGCGAGCTGCCGTCTTTGTTCTCTGCCTTTCTCCATCCCGCTCCTTCCCTCGCTGACCTGGCGGGTCACTGGGTGAAAGTTCAGCCCAGTTTGAACTCGCACGAATTCCTGCGGCTGCTGGGCCCTGGGCTCACGTCACCGGGAGGACGGCAGGGAGATGCTGGTCTCCAGGAAGGTTGCTCACAGCGTTGCTTTATTGCTGGAAACAGCAAACGTAGGGGAGGCCCCGGTGAGAGGGGAATGGGCCATGTGTGAGTGACGGCGTCACCGCTTCGGGGATGAGTTTAGGTTTTCCAGAGGAACGGTTATTTGCCATCCGATGGGGATTTCCTACCGGCCCCTGTCTCACCCGGACAGGCACTGGCAGCGTTCCCGGCTGGAGCGGGCACCTCATCCGCCTTGGTCTGCACCCAAACGCGGTCCTGACCCAGCCCTG
>NW_010392845.1:4486-4776 GCF_000710305.1 Buceros rhinoceros silvestris
TGGAGGGTTAGGTGGCAGCCCGCCTCCTTCAGCCTGCCTGGCCCTGCTGGCAGCCCCCAGCCCTCGCTGCCCCGAGGGGACGGGGGACAGTGGGCGGCACAGGCTGCCTGAGCAACAGCCTCGTCCTTCCCCAGGGCTTGTCCCCCTCGTCCCCCTCAGCGAGTTCACAAAGGTTTCTGCTCCCGATGGCGCTGCTTCTTGAGCAGAGACGCATTTCCAAGAAGAGTGAGTCAGAGACGCGGAAAATTCGTTGCAGCTGCCCACCCCCAGCGAGCAGCAGCTTCACACGG
>NW_010392845.1:4927-5255 GCF_000710305.1 Buceros rhinoceros silvestris
ATCGTGAGCTGTGCCATGTCAGCTCGGCTCCGTCCCCACCCCTGTCCTCCGGCTTCCCTGCCAGCCCAGCGCAGCCCTGGGAAACCACCGGCAGCCCAGGCGAGGGGAGAAGACATTGGTGCCCAGGCTGCAATGTCCCCTAAGGGCTCCAGAGGACGGGGTGAGGGTCGCAGCCACCCCGGGGTTCCTCTGACCTGGGGAGGATGCCAGGCACCGTTTCCTGGAGCAGGGAAGCCCATTTTCATGCTTCAGAAGCCAACATGAAACGCTGGGTCCAAGCAGCCTCCTTATTTTCCTGGCGGGGCTCGGATGAAGTTATGCAAGAGCC
>NW_010392845.1:5447-5795 GCF_000710305.1 Buceros rhinoceros silvestris
CCTCGGGGAGCGCCGGGGTTACTGTGTGGAAGGTCACATATGCCAGAAGGCAGGAAACTGGAGGGCTCCACTTAACGTGGGAGGCTCGGCCGGCCGAGAAATCCGACCCTTATTTTTACAGTCATCTCTCAAGTTAAACAGCATGCGTTTCGAATTAGGGCCTCTGGCTGGCTGGGCTTGCAGCTCGTCAGCGCAGGGAGCTCCAGGTCCCCAGGGGATGAGGCTGCCCCTTGGCACGCTCCGTTTGCCCCCGAGCCCCCTGCGGGACGGACTGGACCACCGACACCAGAGCTGGGCTCTGCTTTCCCAGCGAGACAACGGTGGCTTCCCTTTCACTAGCAACCTTTG
>NW_010392846.1:0-8328 GCF_000710305.1 Buceros rhinoceros silvestris
ACTCCCCCGCCCCCTCACCCCCGGTAGCATCAAATGGCTGAGCTGGAGCTGGTGGGAACAGATGTCCCCCTGGTTCACCCAGGCTCTGGTGAGTGATAGCAAGTTGATGAATGTGCTGGCAATGGCAGAGCCACCCCTTGAAGAGTTTTATTCTCCCATACAGTGTGTACGTGCACTACAAGCTGAGGAGTGCAGCTCTATTGCTATTCCCCAAAGGCATCTGCTCAGACGAGTGATTCAATTGTCTGGCTTGGAAACTTGCTGATAATTACAGTTGTTACAATTTTCAACCCAAGTTGCTGAGCTGGGAATTAAACAGCAGCCTGTTTTCATGCCTACATGCTAGCCACTTTTTACTGTCCTTAACACAGCTCTGTGTGTCAGCATTGCCCCTCTTGGGCAGGATATACATTCTCAGACAGGTTCAGCTATACTCCTCTCTCGGCTCCAAGAAGCACTTGAATGCCCACAGAAATGAGATTTAAATTCTCATTCCAGCTCTCT
This sequence comes from Buceros rhinoceros silvestris, assembly GCF_000710305.1. Taxonomy (NCBI): domain Eukaryota; kingdom Metazoa; phylum Chordata; class Aves; order Bucerotiformes; family Bucerotidae; genus Buceros; species Buceros rhinoceros. The sequence goes on from NW_010392846.1 coordinate 505, forward strand.
TTTGAGACAGATGCAGTCATTCTGGGGCAGAATCTGAAATGGTGAATTTAAAAATGGAATTGAACCAAGCGTGTTAGGTTTGCAATATGATCGCTGAGGGAACAAGGAGGAAGAAGAGATGCCAAGAGAAGGGCCGTGCTGGCTGGCAATGTGAAACACAAGTTCTAAGCGATTAAGATGTAAGGATTGTATTCACTTTTTCTTTTTTCCTTTGTCGACAGTGCTATTCAGACCTATTTCATCCCCCAGGCACTGAAGTGGGATGTATCCCTGGCTCTAAATGCCTGTACTAAGCATTGCAACTACTCTTCTCCTGCTGATCAAGCATGGAACCAGATCTGGACACCCTCGCGGAGCAGCAGGCCTGAACTCCTCGTTGTGAATGTAGTGGCCACCAGAGCCAGCACGTCCACTGTACCAGGCAGACTGAGTGCAGCCTTTGCCAGGATTAGCTCTTCTAAAATCGACACCTCCCACTCTCTCTTAAGAAAAGTGTTGTTGGAGAGCATGAGTATTTCTCATATCTCTCCTCCTCAAATCTTTTTTTTTTTCTTTAATTATCAGTAGATTTGGATTCTGGCAGTGCTTTGAGGGAGCGTTTTATGCAGCCGCAGGGTCCTTGAAAAGGCACATGCTGTCTGATTTAAAATCAAACCAGCCCTTGCAGTTCTGACATGAATCCACAGTCCTTTGTGTGCTGCGCTCAGATACAGCCCCAGCAGGCTTCTTACAGTTTAGAAAAAACATTTTTAGTACTTAGCAAGGTCAACATGTATGCCAAGAGGGGAGGAAAAAGGCATGGGATAAAAAACTGATCCCATTGAAGCCAGTGGGAGCTTAGTCATTTACTGCAGCATGGGGTAATATTTCAGCCTAGGTCCCAGCTTTTGAAAGCACAATACAACATCCAGCTTATGAGCCAATCTTTTGTAAGATCATAGGGACACACAGGGAATATTTGGCACAATTGCACCAAGGCTGTGCACAGAAATTTCTCTATGTACAGATTTTCTCCTTCTCAGGATATGTCAGCCCAATAGTTCGATACTGATATCTACTGTTACTGTGTCGATGCACTTTTTCTGCAAACTGAAGGATTCTCCTAGTAGAATTGAGGGGATCTCTGGCCCTTTTGCCATGATGGAGGGTAGTCACCTGCTGTCAGGCCGTGTGTTTGATGAAGAGTATGATAGGAACTTCAGGGATGATGGGATTATGACAATAATACAGTGGGAAAGCCACCGTACTAAGCATTTAATAGCATTAAATACATAAATAAGCAGCATATGATTTCTCAGCATTAGGCAGCCTGTGGGACTCCCCTGATCTGCTGTGGATTCTCCTCAGACCATTCATCCCAGTCCTTGTGGTCTTCCCATGGGCTTTGTCACAACATGGCCCAAGGACCAGTATGGCAAAGTGATCCCTAAGATCAGTCAACATTTTGGCCTATCACTTTACCTTGAAATTAGGACTGGAAGCACAAAAAATTGAGCACATCTCTAGCAAGCTTTTGGTAGCCTAAAGCTGGGAGAAGGTGACCAAAACGATCCCAATATCACCAAGCTCCTGTTCACCTTCACCATCAGATGAAAGTCATGACTTTCCTGTAGATGGCAGAAGTTTGGATTGCTGCAGCTGAAGAAGACAAAGTGGCTCCTTCTAGCAAGCTTCGGTACATGAAGTACAGCCTGGTAGAAGGCAGGAGGGAGCACTCCACAGAGCAGAGTTTCCTCTAGAGACTTCAGAATTCCCCTCCCAGTTTTCCTCCAAGAACACTCTTGTGCTCCTCGCCCCTTTGTGTTTGCCGAGTCCTGATTTTTAGCAAGATCTCATTCTTCGGAAGAAGCTGAGGTCCTGTCTTGCCCTGAACAGAAAATGCCCAGACATGAGATTAGGGATATATTACCTATTTCCAGGGGGCTGGCATTATGGGGTAAAACTGCTAGTAGAAACCTAAACCTCTGTCTTAACTTTTCTCCAACGTGCATTTGTCAGAGTTGCTGCTGTGAAAGGTGGGATAACAAGACCGATGTGCCAGGATGACTCAGCCACTCCTGGTGGCTTTGGGTCCTGCTTATGAGAGGGACACTCCCATGACAGCCAGACTGTCACCATGGCTGACACAGCTGCACCTCTGCATGTCCCATCGGCCTCCTGAGACAGTACTGATAAAAACACAGCAGTTGGCTGTGGTTAAGCCTTGGGTTAACCATGCCTGGAGAATGTGTCCAAAGACATGCTGCCTTTCTAAACCTGCCTGGTGCAGATAAGGCCACCACAGAGGGAGGAGAAGGCTGGGTTCCCTGCAAGCGGAGCTCAGCACCAGCCCAAACTCACTCGTCACCTCTTGCAAGGCAGAGTGGGAAAGGACCAGACTGCGCTGACCCCAGGTCAAGCCAGAAGAATCCTGCAAGTGTCTTCAGGGTGCGCATTCACTGTGGGACAGTGGCCAAAGTGTGGTCCCCATCCCTACTGGACGGAGAAGCTATGCAGAACCTCCAATTCCCACAGCGCAGGTGGGCCAGTGTTCTGCTCCCCTGCCTTTACAGACAGGGCATATGGCTTCTGGGGGGCCACCTCTCTTGGATGGGTGCATCCTCTGGAAAACAAGTAAACTCCAAGGGTGCCATCTGGGGCCTGGAGAGGGAGTTGTGTTGTGGCCTTCCAAGTGGCCAAGTTTTCAACTGGCATTTTTCTCTTCTGGTCTCTTTAACCTGAGTCATAATCATGTTACAATTGCTAATGAACGACAGTTACAGAACCCATAGATGTGAGATCACTCTCAGCAATTCTTCTAACCTCTAAGTGGAGCCAGTCCTCAGGGATGGATGGAATTTCACTGAATTTTTCCGTTTCATTTGTATAATGAAATCACTCTTTGGCCTCTGCTCTGTTCTTTTTGCCCTTTTTGGACTTAAGGTGGACTCACTTGATATTGATCTCGAGAGTGTTCACCAATGGCATAGTCACTGATAAGCAATAACTAGGACCAATTTTTTATTCATTACTTCATATTGAAGTTTTTTTTATTTCCCAACCACAGCATATATTACAGTTTAGAGTAATTCCTATATTACAGGTCAGAATAATTTAGCAGTATTCAGCTTTATGCAATACAAAACCTCTTTAGTCATGATGCTTGCTTTGCATTAGCACCACATAAACACGTCTGAAAACATTAGGGCAATTGCAACTAAAATGATCTAGAAATATGAATAGCAGGAACCAAATCTTCACATAAACACTAGACTGAGTTGAATCTTGATGTAACATTGGCAATTCACAAATCCCTATGTATCAAATCCAGAGACACAAACATTTTCTCATGCCCAGGCCTTTGTTCTGTTCAGAATTAGGTTGGCATCAGCAGGATTGCTTCTGATCTACACCTGACCTACCACCCCAAGCTAACATACCTGTTTACAAAAGCATACTATGCAGGAATCCACGGTGATTCATTCCACATGTCAAGAAATTGGGAGTGGAAAAATATAACAATTGGTTTTGTTGTCCTACTTACTCTCCTAGTCCTTTGATGTGTGAGGTATCAGTGTACTCCATCTCAGATGCCGTTAATTTCTTTACACGTGCACTCTTTATACACAGACAGTTCCCACAGCTGCACATTTATCCTGATGAAGTGCAAAAGCTCAAGGAGAATCTATGGTTTCAAGCAGCTACATCAGGCTATAAAGAGAGGTGTGAGTTTTACATCTCGGTGTTGGGGAAGACTCATCTCCTCTAGCTTTTGCCACAGAGAAATTAACCATTTAGTTAATGCATTCCTGTGTGATCCCACGGGAGCCGTGGAGACAGACATGCTAAGTGACTACATTGGATTATAGAGAGTCTAAAAAAATCCAGTTCCTAAATCTCCTCAGGTCTGGGTACTACCAGAAAAAACAGAGCCAGAAGCCTCAGTTCACGCTTCTCTCAGACACCTATCTCAAGCCCAATACAAGTCTTTTTTTTTTCTTTCCTTCAGATCACAGTTTTGAAGCACTGCAACACCAGGCTTGAGTTTGTTTTGGTGGTAATTAGTGGCTCTGATATAAATCAGGACTGAACTACTTGGAGGTAAAGTGGGAGACACCCTCAGGGTGTTTAATGTTGCTGGAAGACTGCGTGTGAACCATACAGACCAGTGTAAGCATGACCACTGATTTCGATGGAAACAAGCTCAGGCCTGTGTCTGGCTTGAAACAGCATTAATTTAGCATTTCCATGAGCAGGGAAATCTCGTGTCGCTTCTAAAAGGTCATCACACCCTTTGTTAATGACTGTCCCACTGAGTTCAGTGGAAACTGAATCCCATGGATTTCAGTGGGTGTGAGGTATTTAGTCCTATTTTCTTTGAATGAGTGACATTTGTCCCTTGTACAAATTTGTAGACATTAGACTAGAAATTTACTGAAGGAAGTGAATGCGTGTCCTTCTTAAACTGTACTTGGGAGATTCAGTACATCCTGAGGACGAATTATTTCTTAGCTGATATCTAAGGATAGAATTATATAAGTTTTGTACTATTTATAAATCAGAGAATATTGCCTATGGAAGATGCTAAATGGAACTCTAGAAAAGTTTGCAGGCTGATTCTAAAATACTCACTACAAGTTTTGCAATATAATAGTTTTTCATCTCTTAACAATAAATAGTTTGAATCCTACAGTGAACTTTCTGTTCCTTGGCAAATTTTCATTCTGTCAGGTAAGAATAATAGACCTTGATTCATCTTGCCACTCATTTGCATTTTACAAAGATAAACTATCTAAACCTTCTGTCATCAATGCAAATAGTTTCTTTCTCTTTGTTTTGCTTTTCTCTCAAAAAGACATGTGGACATCTTTTTTTTTTCATATTATTTGTGCAAAAAATGAAAACAGTCATCCTACTGGAAAGATTGCTTCATAAGCTGTGTCCTGAGCCGGTTTCTCACCAGCAAGTTAGTCTATGCCACAAGCATCCCACACAGATCATAGAATCATAGAATCATCTGGTTGGAAGAGACCTTTAAGATCATTGAGTCCAGCCGTTCACCCTGCACCGCCAGGGTCTCTAAACGATGTTCGTCAGCATCACATCCTCACGTCTTTTAAGCATTTCCAGGAAAGGGGACTCCACCATTTCCCTGGGCTGCAAACTGGGGTCAGGTGAGAGTGGTTGAAGTCCTGCTACAGCCCTTTGTGTCGATCCAAAATTAGAAATGGAAATTGCTGCTTTTAATGAAGGGTAAGAGGACAAGACTAAGAAAAAGTACTTCTGTTTTGTTTAGAAATGTTTTCTGTCTCTCACTTTTGATCCTAAATAGGCATATTCTTATACTTTATCCTGTTATTTCACTTAAATCTAATTATGTTCATGAATAGTATTTAGCTGTGGTTTTCAGAAGCACCTGGGTGACATGGATGCTGAAATCCCACTTTTAAAGTGCCTGGGAGCTCCATTTGAAACTGGCAAGATTTCAAGTGCTCGAACAAGAGCATCGCTTTGGAAATTTGGCTGAAGAATACGTGATATAATGGCATGATAGCCCATCTGCAGCTCTGGAGAAAATGCATCATATAACGTACCCTTCCTCTTCATTATCAGGTATTGTGGAAAGCATTTCTTCTAAGCACAGTATTTCTGTATGTTAGATCAAGTGCTTTACTAGACAGACCTTTTTTTCAGGTTCAAGGTCTTACATATTCAAAGGCAGTTTCTTTCTCTCTCTCTTTTTTTTTTTAAAAACTATCTAAGAAAGCAAGAAAATATCCAAAGCATTCAGATAACTTTTAGCATTTAACTATTTTTATTTCTACTACCTTCATCCTCTTGCTCCTGTAGCTAGACATGAACATATTTCCAAACTTCTAAAAAAAATCCTTTGTCCAGAAAATAAGTAAACAAGCTCCAGTCTCTTGCTCTAGAAACCCACATCTTGTAATATCACAACAAATATGGCATTGTTGTGATGATTCAGACACGAATCAACCTCCAGCCAGACCCAGAAAGCCCTGCCCTCTGCACTCTCTCCTGCTCTCATTCCTATCTTGTTCTCAGACTCAATAGCCACTTTATCATGGGCACCTTCATGTTTTAAAGAAAAACTAACTGAAGAACTGAAAAACCCTGCTGGAAAAAAGACACTCGACAGATTAAGGCATAAAGGAGGAATTTATTGCCTTTTTGTTTGCCGGGGGTGTAGTTTTCTGTCGTTTTTACCTCTGAATTGCAGGGCATTTCCCAAGCTTTTTAAGGCAGCTCTGCTGTCTGCTGATAGACAAATGCCAGTGATTAGCAAGGAAGGTCACAGTCTTAATTATTGCTCTGCTGTTACAAATAAGAATCAGTAGCAGACTCTACTGTGGTGAATGTGGCTTTATTACCATGGCAGCTTTCTTTGCACATTTTTAATGATAACGTTTTGACTTCACTCACCATTAAAGCCATTTGGAAAGTATAAGAAGCCTCCTGCCAACATGATTTTAGCTATTTGCGCAAAGCATCGGCATTTCAGGCCTTCACTCAGAACATTTACCCTTCGCTGCTGCCGCTGCTTCCACCAACCATTCTTGGTTAATTCCTGCCTCTTGCCGGACTGCAGCTGTGACACCAGCAAGCACCGTACCAGAAATGAGGATCTCTAGGGTGATGAAGCACACAGAGAAAGAAGTCAAGTCAAATGTAGCTCTTTATTTCAAATGTAGAGCACTTTCACTTCAGTTATATTGCGCACAAATTAGTGCAACCGGACTTTTCTCTCATTTAAAGCCATGCAAGAAGGAAACAAACTGCAAAGACCATACACATTGGAAGTTTAATCAAAATCAAATAGGGGAGGACAAACGTAGGTCTAGATCAGAGCCTCAGCTGCTGTAAATCCACATTGCTCTGTGGCAGCGATGTGGCAGCGTTCCCCAGCCAAGATTCTAGTCCAGGAGCACATTCATAAGGGAGGTTTGATCTTCTGTGTATTTTAGATGTGTATAGAAAGGATGAAATGCTTTTCACAACAGAAAAAAGATAAAAGTAAGACATAATAATAGAGAGTGGAATAAAAGGAAGGAATATCTTGCAGGTTTGTTAGGCAGTCCTCCAGCGTCGCTCTCCGTCTCTCCCCTCTGTAAAGAGAAGCAAATTAACTGTTTAACAAAGGGATCGTATTTCCGGATATGACAGGAGGAGACAGATTATGAGCAGATACAAATGAAAAGTCTTGTGCCAAAAATTGAATGCTCTTAAGGAAGACTAAGTATCCTGGGCAGCCACCAGGATTGCTAAAGGAAATGAGGAAAGAAATTAGTGAAGACTTAACAGATTTTTTCCAATTGCCCTCATGACAGGTTAGGCTACAGAGCAGGGGAAAGGCAGCAACACAATGCACAGACTTATTTCAACCGTGTTTTTTATTATTAAGGGGTCATAAGATACAGCAGGTAGTTAGAATCCAGTTGGCTTGAAGTTATTTCCTGGGGAAACAGTTTTGTGGGATTTAATGAAGTCATGATATAATACTTTGAAAAGACTCATTTAACTGGGCATAGCCAAAATGGATTAAGCTGAGGGACAGTCTTGCTTCACAGCTGTTGAAAAGTCCTGGAAGTCATTGCTAAACCTGTCTGGGAAACGGTTTTCCCATCTTGCAAAACTTTTTGAGATTTTAGAGTATTTTCCTGCCTTGAATCAGAATTATAAACAAAACTTTGTAACATTTTGTTCTGATTAGGGGGGGAATCTGTCTCAGAGTCAGTGGCACTCCTCTCAAGGAAGAGAAACTCGCTTCTTGGGCAGAATTGGGCAGCGTCTCGCTGCCTGGCTCCTATGGTGACGGCAGTGTTC
>NW_010392846.1:8409-19065 GCF_000710305.1 Buceros rhinoceros silvestris
GTCTCGCTGCCTGGCTCCTATGGTGCAGGCAGTGTTCTCGCCTTGCCCTTCAGCCTTTACCTGATTGCCCAGTGCTTGCCAAGAAATTCCACCTCTGCCGTCCTTTGCCTCAAGTTTTGATTTTCTGTTCCAAATCAGTATTCTCTTGAGGAAACTAATACAGTAAAAAAAGAAAAGAAAACACACCCTGTGCTAAGTATTACTATCTGCATTGTAAATGAAAATTGTACTGGGCAGTTAAAACTCTTCTCTCTTACAACAACAATTGAGGTCTGTTACAGCAGCTAAGGAAAAAAATCAAGTGTATCTTATTGACTGAAATGTGATTAGAACAGGTTACCCAAATACCGTCTGATTTGAGCAGTTTAGGGTTAAACGGCACTTCAGAGGCATTTTCTAATTTTAGTTAAGTGGGAAGATGGGCCTTCAGCATAAGCAAGCATAGCATTTCTGATGGAAATATTCTGATCTTAAGTACCCAGGAGCTACAGACCAAGTTTCTCTGTGTGTTTTTGAGAGGAAGAACAGGTAAAAAAATTGAGATGGATGAGCTGTCTGCTAAACAGTCATGAAAATTATAATGTCTGTCTCACAAAGGAGTTGTAGAGAAGGATTAGTTAGCATTTATGAAGTATTTTGGAAAGAACACATAATATTCTATAACCTCTACTCCAGATCTTCAAAAAGCGGAGGCCTTTCTTGACACTGGTTACTTAGAAAGTGTACTAGAGCTTCAGTGTCCTGTAGTGCCACTGATCCAGTTTTACATCCGGTGTTAAGTCACCAATTTCAACACCGTTACATCAGACATGAACTTTTTTCCTTGTGCCTTCAAGCACTTCATTTTACCTTTCTGATAAAATCATTAGGTTGAAGAGGATTGGGTGTGAAATAAAATAGGAAATTATAATGTGACATACTGCAGCAATTCAATGTGACAGGCTGACTCTAAGCCAAACATTTCTAATGACAAAAGCACTTTATTAAGTTTGAATAACTTTTAAATAATATTTTAAGACCTGTACTTGTTATTAGTAGGCAGTGACTTTAATTATGAGATTAAATCTGCTCTTGTAAGAATGTCTGTGACTCAAACAGCCATATTCAGTGACATATTATGCATTTCTCTAGGCTTAAAAAGAGCTTTACACTTCATTTTGCCAGTTACTGTAACCTGGAGTGTGCCTGCTTCCCATTGCCAGAGTGGCAAAGAGCAGCCACAGAGACTTGCAAATGGAATTTGAATTATCAGTCAGATGGTTGAAATGAATCTCAGAAGGGGAGTGCAGAAGCTCTTGGCACTCACTGGTGTCCAAGGATACGGTGTTGGCTTGTCAGAGCAGTCTTATTTGGGAGGACAGTATGTGAATGCAAAAGGATATACAACACTGCTGTTTTTCAAATAAATCCTGACACACTGGGCCTGCTGGGGAAGTTCAGTGGAGCTGGGTTTTGGTTATAGCTGGCCAACACAAATATAGTAAAATCAGGGCATCTTTCAGCTGAAGTGCAGCTGAAACAGAGGGCTGAAAGAAGTAGTGGCCAAGGAACGTACCTCGATCAACTAGAGGGTACGAATTTTAATACAAAATGGCATCAAATTTAACAGGCTGCTCCAAATCTAATTTTTTTCCTGGTCTGATAGCTGGAGTTTCCTCTCCTGGATGCTCCAACAAGATTATTAGAGTTGGAAAGAGATAAGAATGAAATGCTAGACTATCACATCAAATCCATAAGCAGCACATCTAACAGCATTATTACCCATTATTCAGTGACCCAAAATTTGAAAGAAACCCTATGCCTGAACCACTGTTTTCTCAAAAAAGGTGACTTGCAGATAATGTATTTCCTTCCAGCTTTTAATATTTCCAGGGAAAGAAGAGCCATTTTAAATCAACACTCTACAAAAGAGTATTCAGCTTGAGTCAATATAACTGAAAACACATACAGGATTACGATTCATCAAAAACACGGCCACTAAGAAAGCGGCATTTGCCTTGGTTTTGCAGTATTTTTAAAGACATGCTAAGAATCATGTACGTATACATGTGATAAATAGGACCTTTATTCAGAAAGGATATCTGCGGTTAGCTAAGAAGCTCACAAATCAAAATAGGCATGTATAGAAAAACACAGTCCTCAGTTCTCATTTGATATTTCTTTCCTATCATTTTTCCTAAACATGATGGCTGCAACAACCTTGCCTTTAACACCCTGCAGAAGATTGTTACCACCTTTGTGCCTTGGCAGCCTCTGCACTGAGAAGAGATGTGAGCTTGATTCCTGGCTCACATGTACACGATGTGGTGCTCCCTCGGCTGCCTGAGCAACGCAAGACAGGCCGCACCTAGCAATTATTTTAATCAAGTCTTCATTTTACCTCCTGCCTGTAGTGCTCAGCTGCATTAGAACAGCCCTGGTAATTGCAGTCATATTAGATGAGAAGCAGAGCTAAAGCACTTGTCCTCTGGAGGCCGTGAGAAGGGCTGGGCCACCACGCAGGGCTCTGCTGCTTCCCTGAAGGATGAGGGTATCTCCCTCTCCCTCATTTCTTCCATTTGCTCCACTCACTCATCCAGCTCATATGCAGGACACATGCTGGGACAGGAAAGGAGGTAACGTGTTTTTCTTGTGCAGAAAGGACATGGGCCAAACAACACTGCCTCATCTTTGTCTCCTGCACTGGCTGCGAACTCATCTTGTTGATAAGAGCACAAGTCAAAGAGATGAAGAGAGAGAGGAGGGGACAGGGGAATGTCTAATGAACACTAAAACCATACTTTGTTTATGGTAAGCCCCCACAGGTCCCCTTTAGCATCCTGGAGACTTGAGAGGATTGTAGACTAAGCCCCAAAAGAGACACTTAAGTGCTTTCCTCCCCCTTGAGCATCAGCCGAGGTTGAGAGAGGAAAAGAAGGGGAGAATAGCAATAGCCTCAGAGGAACAATGCATAAAGTGCTGATTTCACTCGTGCAGCTGATGGGCTGCGAGGAAGGAAGAAGAGAGAAGAGAAGCATCTGAGCCCTAGAGGAAGGGAGAAGTACCACTTTCCAGTACCTGTTTTCTTGAACAAAAGACGCAAGTTAACTGTTGCCTTGAACCAAATATCTGTACTATTAAGGCCTGAATGTTTACTCATGTGTTTAAGCTGAATACCAAGGGGAAGCCTTCAGTTAGAGAGGCAATTTATAATCATAAGGGGAGAAAAACTGGAACTTGTCATTGAAATGGTGGATGTTTCTTTTAACTTCAGTTATGATCAAGGTAGCCATGAAAACAAAGAAGGAGAAGTCATAACTGAAGTCAAGAATAGAGCAATATAGCATATAGTGTATTCACCCTCTCATCACTTCAAACTCTCGACAAGATTCCACAGAGAGAGGGGAGAAAAATGAAACTTTAACACAGGACAAAATTAGGTTTTTCAGCTTGCAAATATGCATTCATTGACCAACCTCACCTCTATGAATGGAGCCATGGATATTAGGTTAGCACACATCTCATGTCTGTAGACATGGGTGCAAATATGTGAAATATTCATGCAAAAATTCAGTAGCTTTCCTTTTGAAAAGGGAAGAGCTGTCATGGAGTCACAAAAGAGACACCCACCATTTGTTCAGTTCTTCTCTCATTGAAGGAAAAAAGGAAAGCACAATGAAAAGCAGAATCAAGAAAATGAAAAGACCTCAAAATATTCTGCTGTTGAAAAAGCTCCTACTCTGATAAGAAATAATAAGCAAAATCTGGACAATTCTAGTTTTGTGTAATTGCACCTCAGCCCAGCCAGAAAGTGAAGTAGTTAGTTGGGAGCTCAGGAAGGGACTTTCTAAAGCAAAAGAAGATAAAACAGAAGTTCACTTACTTTTTTGTAAGATGTTTCACACATTTTGCAGTGTATCTACTGCTCCTTTACCCACAAGTGACATATAAGCATTTCTGCTGTGCAGAGCAAAGCACAGCCTGCTCAAAACCACTCTACGGATTTAAATTTGGGAGTTGTACTTATTTCTTCCTTTTCTAAGAAATACCAAGAAGTTTCTTGTGTGGTTGGCATTAGCTAAAATTGACATTGTCCTTAGCGTACTACTGCTCCTTTGAATCCAAAATCTTTGGGATTGTGCAAATTGCTTCCATTAGAAGAAAAGTAATTTCTTCTGTGCAGTTCTGCTAGTGTAAAGAGAGCAGGTGAAATTGTCTCTGTTCTCCGAACGCCGGTTGTATCAGACACCACCATACACTTTCCTAAAGCTCTGTTCAAGACCCTTCCCCAGACAGGAGCTCTTCCTCCCAATCTCTCCTCACTTTCTCCCTGGGCAACAGGAAAAGTGTTTCTCCAGCTGCTCTGCTGTTTTCTCTTTGTTTCTGGACTGTTTCTGGGTAGAGTTTCTCTTACTTCTGTGGATGAGCCGGGACATCCAGGAACCTCACCCTATACAACTGTGCAGCACCCCTCCAGACACGCTGGCCTCAAGTCATGGGTGTTCCTTGGCCTGCTGAGACCAGGAGGAGAAGTTTTGTCCCTCTTAGGCACTCACCGATTCCCAGCACAGCACCAAGGCATGCTGCAGCAGTGTGCTGCTGGGAGTGATGCCAGCCCCATGCCAGGGGCAGCAGCATGTGTGCACTACAGGGGCCCACACACCTTCACCCTCACCAGTGAGTCCGAGCCCTCTGTAAATGAGTGCATCGATCTTTCATTGGCATCGTTACCTCATATAATGTTTTCCAATTATATTATTGATCATCATTCCCCACCCCCACCCCCTTCTTTTTAATGGATTCTCCTTCCAATTCACCCTCAGTAAAGACACTGGCAAGTAGTGTGGATGGTTCTCCAGGGAACCTCTTCCAACTGCATGTATTGCACAGAGCACAGAGGTGTTTCACTCCATGTTGGCTTCTTGGTTAGTCAGAAGCAATATTGTTTGGGGGATGGCATCGCAGTCCACTTACACAGTCAGGCACTCCACAGTACACAGCAGTACTGCTTCACAATAAGAATCAGAATTATTATTGCGCCCAGCCTTCTTTTTTTTCTGCTTTGCAACTCAAAGGAGCTGCCTGTAGAGCTAGGCAGGAAACAGATCTCATATCCTGCAAAAGATGCTAGTAATTTTAAAAATATTCTCATTGCACACTGGAAACACTTGAGAGGTTTCAAGCAAAAGTCAGTGTGGGCGTCCCACACCCAGGGCAGGATAGCAGATAAGTAGCAAAGACGCTACAACCAGCTTGTCTCTGTGGGTGCAACCAGGTAGATATTAGGGGGCTTTGCCCATCCTCTGAGCTGTCAGGACACAGTCTCGTAACAACAGCCATGCTAGAGCCCTGTGCCTAGAGCTAACAGCCCTTGCTGAGCATGGGTTCACGGTGAGGAGGAAGGAGGGAACATTGCTTCCTCAGCTGGGCAAACCAACTCAAATGACCCCCTCCCTCTGCTCCAAGCATGCAGCTCATGCCCACCCAAACTAACAGCAAACCTACTCTGCTGGAAAGTGTGTCCAAGCTGAAGACATGAACCTTGTTCTTCTTCATACCAGGCACATGCTGTCAGCTCAGAGCTACTGCCCTGTGGAAGCTCATAGGCAGGAGTTAAAGCTTGAGATTCAGCTACTGCCATTACAATGGCATGTCTCTCACATTTAGACACCATTTCCTTCTGATGTTTCATGCCCCTTTGGAATCAACTGCATCAAAAACATATATATGTTAAAAATAATCATGTATCAGAATAGTTGTGTGCTCCAGGAATGAGACCAGTATTACACTAGGGTAACACCAACATGCCAGTTCCCTGCGCAGAGCAGCTCTTAGTGGGTCTGCCCCTGCAGACCCCATGATGCAAGAGGAGCAAAATTTCTGAGAAAACGAGAGAGGGACTTAAAACTGGCAGGAAGGTGTTGGTATGAAACGTCTCCTTCCCTATTCCAGCTGTCCAACATAAAGCTTGGGGGTGAGTGGTGGCATGAAAATAACGATGAGGATCCTTGGTCTGTGGTGGGAGAGTGCAATAAACACTAAAGTCCCTCTTTGCCTCAGCTCAGCAGAGCTGACTGATCCCACGTGCTGGGAGGTGCCTGCTGGCAGGTGCTCCCCTGGGACAGCACAGCTGAGGACTGCATACATTGGTGCCTTAGGTCAGGATTGTGAAGAGGGAGAGCAAATAGGCCCCAAAGGTTTGGCCTCAGGCTCCTCCAAAGCTGTAACCCCCATGATGTCTCCAGCATGGCTGAAAAGACTATTTGCAGCCAGCTTGAGGGAGTCGCAAAAGCCTGGCTTCCTCATTTGTCGTGCTGTATAGCCTTACACACCGTTTTTAAAGCGAGAGAATACAGGCTGCTCCCTGCCAGCCAGCACCCTCTCTGGTGCAAACTGCAGCAGTGCCTTCACCGTCCATGAGGCTAGACTGGTTGGCAGCAGGGTCCAACTCCAGCCCCACGTGCCCGCTGCCTTGTGCCATTGCTTTCCATGCACCTCCTGCACATCTAGCAGGGAGCCAAGAGCACGACCACTCCGGCTGGAGGGAAGGCGGTCAGTGCCGTGCCACCTGGCTGCCCAGATGGTAACATCTGTCGCATGCCATTACTCTCCTGACCTTGGCCTCTTTTTCCTCAACAGACTCCATGGAGAAAGGACAATATATTCTATTCTTCTAATGATAGTATTTCTTTGCCCAGAGCCTAATTAGCAGCAGGTTGTGTAAAGCTGCTGTTCCTCGATACTCTTCCTGCGTGGATGTTCCAGTACAAGCACTGGATAGGTTGTTATTTCATTACTCATTAAAATTTTGAATCAGGTGACTGAACATTTGTGCAAGTAATGCACAGCGTTTTGAGAATAATAAACAAAATCTCTCTCTTGCTTAGGAAGCTGTCTTGAGGGAAGTGGGACAGAAAGAGAAAATGCAGCCCTAACAAATACCATTTGCAGTTAAATGAAGCAGGAAAACGAAAAGGAGAGACTTTTTGACTTTCAGAGCTCCAGAACACTTTTTCAGTGTCGTTTTCCTGCATTGAAATGGGAGCTATGACCATGGGTTTTCACAGCTGCTGCTAAAAGTCACTCTTGTAATATATTTCGGAAGCACACCCCTCCAAGTACCAGCCACCTGCAGCCTAACTGCCAGCCCCTTCTGAGCTGAACAGTAGGCTACCAGTAGTTCCGTGGGAGGATCAGCTCTGCTGCACTCCAGACTAGGTCCTTTCCCTCACTCCCCTCCCTGCAGCAGCAGGCAAAACACAGGCAGGCAGCCTGGCAGCGCGGGGAACCACACGGGTCTGCAGGTACAAGCACCAGGTGATCTCCCTCCTGATACTTCAAGCCCATTCCTCTTAACGCCCATCGAAGGACACAGGATGGAGTGGGATGGACACCAGGGACCATATAATACCTCTGCTTTCATTCTCACCAACAGATCTCTGTCACTGCAATGCTGCAGCAATCGATAAATTACATAGCTGGCCATTCTTTTTCCAACTAATTCTTAAATTCTATGATATGTGACTTTGTAATATAAAATTGTTTATTTTTCTGCACGCAGTGATAGTAGACAGTTTGCTGCGAGGTATTAGATATCAGTGTTTGAAACACAAGTTCCTTGCTTGTGATTGAATACAGTACATGCAGTACATGCTTTGATGAAATGAACATCCAAATTTTATATCAAACTGCCAAGTTTGATGAAGTGAATTAGTTTGAAGCATCACATGAAGAGTTAGGAGGTAATAAATACTAAAAAGTTTTAAGGTTTCACTGTTACTTTATCCAGACAAATAATGAGTATTTCAAAGGAAATATTATTTTCGTTGACATTTCATAGGTGATGCATGTTTGGATGTAATGTAGATGCCCCATCAGCCCATTTCAGAGCCAGAGCCTGGCCAGCTCAGAGCACATGCCACCCCGAGGACGTGGCAGCCTGGGCTTCCCAGTGGGGCCAGTGTCTGCCTTATACTCCCAGCAGGCTCCATTTGATTAAACTTAGTGCAAATATTCAGTTACCTCAGCTGCAAACACTGCTAGTGCAGGCTTTCTCTCAGTTTCAGAAGCTTTTGCGTCACCAAGAATCCAGTCCCACCCACCTGCCTTGGTGCTTTGGTAAGATTATTTCTCTGAAAGCATGGGGCATAAAGCATCCCTGCGCTGACCCATCAGCATTGTGAGCTGAACACTTGCTCTACCACTCAAAAAAAAAAAAAAAATCCCTAGGAGATAAGGGCTTTTTGAGAGCCTTAATCAGGATTGAGGTCAGGTCATTTTATTTTAGCAGATGTTAAAACTTACCACTCAAAAAAAAAAAAAAAAATCCCTAGGAGATAAGGGCTTTTTGAGAGCCTTAATCAGGATTGAGGTCAGGTCATTTTATTTTAGCAGATGTTAAAACTTCTCTTTGTGGCAGGAGTCTGTTGCTTGAGCATAGGCACCTAGTGCATGGTGGTCTGTCCACCTGGCCTGCTGCTGGCCACTTGAGGTGCCCTGAAGCATCCAAGCCATCCCCAACAGGATGTTAGATGCAAGCTAGAGAAGTCCCGTGCTCCTTGGAGCAGGAGCTGGGATCCAGGAAGATACTCTGGAGTATCTGAAACAGCACCAGACAGGTGTGCGTGGGCAGGGTATTTCTCCTTCACTGTCTCCAACCTTACAAGCCTGGCACGTATGTTACTGGGCGAAGACCTGGCCCTCGAACAGCAGCATGCATGTTCCCTGAGAACTTGGTGATAATTTCTGCTCTTTCAAAATGAAATATTCATAGGAACTCTGAAAAGACAGTCATAGCATGAATTCTTTGAAATTATTGTCTAGGTGTTCAACACATGCAAGAAGCAAGTAGAAAGTTATGTGTAACATGCAGCCAGATGTTCTCTACAATGTGTGCATCACAGTGAGAAAGCAAAGCCCACCTTCGCCTTTGTGCAATGCAACATAGAGAGGAACCTCTGTTGTTTCCACACCAAGAGGCCTCCTTGTTCTGTTTAGCCAGGGATGTGGTAACACCATTTTGCCATTCTTTGCTTCATCTCCATTTTCTTTTTCGTCTCATGTATCCTGAGCTAGGATGGAGGCATCACAATCATCAGGGGTATTCTGGACTCTGTTACAAAGAAATGATGAGTTTAAGCTTTTATTGAGTCACAATCAGTGGAAAATAAAAGCAATTCTCATGTGTCAAGCAGCAATTTCAGCACGAGCTGCCAGAAAGACAGGATCTGGGAAGGCCTCAGTAATGTCCTGTTGTGTTTGTTAATCTACAAACTGTGTCATAGCGGTAGTGTAAAATTTTGCTGGAATTTTTTGAGAAGTAAACTGACATCTTGTTCACCAAGATGTGCAACCCTTCACATAGGGATGTAGAAGAAAGTTCCTGAAGAAGTATTCATCTTCTGGCTAAGAGTGCTCAACAAGAAATTAGCGGGTTTTAAGCCATAATCATTCAGTGAAATTTGGCATATATCACCAAAGTTCCTTAGTATATCAACCAGTATAATTTTATATGGTTTTTCATGCATACACTCTGCGCATAGTGTTTACTGAGCATCAGTGATCGTTCATGAACAGCTTACAAAATATTTGCTTTTTCAGACCTTGGAACTGCATTAAAAAAAAAAAAAAAAAAAGGGAGAGAGATTTGCCCCAAAGACCACCAACCGAGAAACTCATCATTTGGGTGATAAGGCTATAGACAAAGCACATGAAGGCAAAAAATAAAAATCACTCATTTATTCCCCACTTTTGCAACCCAGCCTTCAAGGTCTCCATAGTCTGATGTTTCAAGTCGCTTGATGAGCAGCTGAGGGAGCTGGAGTTGTTTAGCCTGGAGAAAAGGAGGGTGAGGGGAGACCTTGCCACTTTCTACAACTACCCAAAATGAGGTTGTAGTGCAGTTGGGGTCATCTCTTCTCCCGAGTGACAAATGATAGGATAAGATGAAGTGGCCTCAAGTTGTGCTAGAGGAGGTTTAGGTTGGAAAGGAGGAAATAATTCTTCACTGAAAGGGTTGTCAAGCATCGGAACAGGCTTCCCTGGGAAGCGGTGGAGTCACCATCCCTGGAGGTACTTAAAAGACATGTAGATGTGGTGTTTGGTGGCATAGGTTAGTGGTGGACTTGGCAGTGCTGGGTTAACAGTTGGACTTGATGATCTTAAAGATCTTTTCCAAGACGAATGATTCTATGACTCTATGATTCTATGGGAGATGCTCTAAACACCCATTGGTAGGCATGTCCTTATGGCTCATGTGAGACAACTTACCCACCTTTTGACCATGCCATGTATCCTGGTTTGAGCTACAGAACTGATTCTGTTCTGTGCTTTTACTTTCCAGCTCAGTCCTTTCTAAGTGATGGCGCTTTCTGAAGCTGATGGCACATTTTTGCAGACAGTGTCTCCTTCTAGAAGTGATAATGCTTGATGTTTATAGTTACCATTGAGGATTGGTGTAGAGAAAGGCTCTTGCTGACACTTGGTCCTGTGCAGACCAAGGTCAATGCTAAATCCTGTGTGCACCCCCTGGTGGGGGTGCAGTAAGTGAGAGGCTGCACCTGCGGGGAGGAGTGGGCAGGACAGGTGACCCTGAACTGACCGACAAGATGTTCCATCCCATAGATGTCATATTCAGTATAAAGGTGAGGGTCAAGCTCTCTGCTTCAATGGCCGGTG
>NW_010392847.1:0-1725 GCF_000710305.1 Buceros rhinoceros silvestris
TGTTGCATTCCAGGGCTAAAATTGTAATCCTGTCCTATCCCGGTTTTCCATCTAGCAAAGAAGCGCTGTGCCTTCACCCCAGAGGTGCCTCAGCTCTGAACTTCGGTTTAGCCTTCGCTGAGAGGAGATGTCGAGCAGAACTTGCCCCCCCGCCCCGTAACTCCGCAGCACTGAGCACTCGGAGCTAATGCGGAAACTCCAGAAGGCAGCTGTATTTTAATGACATAAAGCATCCCCTTAATGTACCAGTGGAGTGAGATCACGGTGGAAAATTATCAGACAATAAGAAACAATTGATTCGAGGATGAAATAAACATCTATCCTTTTCTTTTTTCATTTTACACCCATAAATCACCCATTGTAAGCATCGTTTAGATAGAATACATTCATTTAAACGCGAGTGCAGCATAATATAAAAAGCACTCCTGGAATCAAATTAGAAACCGATTTCTCTTGCAAGGGGAATGACATGAGAGTTGCTTTGAATCTTTATAATCACTTTCCGTTGTTTTATGCAGAAAAGGAGGTAGTGAGTTGCAGAGAACATTTGTAACCGAAAAGATTTTTCTTCTTGAATATCTCAGCATCAGCAAAGTCGGCAGAATAAATGAACATATAGACATGCAGCTCTGGAAATAGTTTTCTCCTTGTTCTTTTTATCAAAGGACAAGAGCTGTAATTGGCTAATCCCCACGTTTTCTCGGGGGGTGATTTAAAGGAGGGAGGGAGCTTGGTGTCATGGCTGCCTGTGTTGCAGTTTCTTAACAAATGTTACCCCAACGTGTTGCATCAGCCAAACTCACCAACTAAGGGACGTGTTTATGCCTTTCAAAGTGAACTTTTGGCCTGGAGGGAAGAAAAAAGAGCCCTCCTGGTTCTTCTTAGAGGCTGAATAACCAGTAAATATCCTGACAAGTAACAAATGACTGTGGGCGTCATATTGTTGGGTGCTCTTGTCTCCCTTCTGCTAACAAGTAAATAAATGTTGCCTACCTATGTTTCCATTCTCTGAGCAGTGGAGTGGCCAGCCTGGAGTCAGTGTCTTTCCACCTACTCATCAGCTGGACTCTGCTAGGGGAAAGCCCCAGTGTGACAGCAGATCAAACCAGGTTTGCCATGGAACAACAGAGCTTGATGTTCCAGCATTGGATAAAGCCCTGAAATCCTCTCCTCTTTCCAGTAGTAAATGTGTAGGTGCCTGGGTGAGTGGAGGGACAGGAAGACACGTAGATAGACACATGGATCATTTTTAGTTCCATTCCTCTAATTGCTTGGCTGGGCATGGTATTCTTCCAACAAAAGACATTCTGTCTTCCTAACTTTATTTCTTCGTCTCATTAGAATATTGATTTAATTACGTTGCTTTTACCCACACTGGCCCTAGACACAAAGCCGGTGTGGCAAAATAAGAGCACACGGAGCGTATTTTTCTTCAGAGCTTTAGACGACTCCACCCAGAAAAGGCCAAACTTCGAGGGAGAAGTTTCGAAATGAAGAAAAGAGCATCCTTTTGTGCCTGGGGGGACAGAGTAGCCAGACCCCCCCTATGTCTTTCCCCTCTGTCTTTCTTTTACTCAAATGGAGCGAGGGTTGGGGAAAACCTTGTTTTTAAGTTGTGGCAAGGGGAAGTTCTACTGAAATTGGCTACTCGCATAACTTGGGAGCCTTTTTAGCACTTAAAACAGTCGTGGATAATTCTAATTCTTCCCCCCAGCCCCTCCACCT
>NW_010392848.1:0-700 GCF_000710305.1 Buceros rhinoceros silvestris
AAATGGATTTAAAACAAACACTAAACACACAGATAGAAACCTAAACACACAAACAAATCTAAACACTAGTAATTATTAATAGCTAGCCTGGTGTTAATATCTAAGCGCACAGAACACAGAGCTCTTACCCAGTAGGTGTCCCTATGGCGGGGAAGAGGGAGAGAAGATAGGTTCAGCCCATTGACGATGGTGGTCTTCTGTTCCCCAAAGTCCCGCTTCTGTCTGCCACTTCTTTTTATATTGTTTCTATACCTTTGGGTGGAGCTGAGTGACTCTGGTCATTCTTCTTATTCTGATTGGATTAAAAATCTCTCGCTTCACCTCGATGGTGGTATTCTGTTCCCCCCCCCAAAAGTCCCCCTTCTGTCTGCCACCTTTTATATTGTTTCTATACCTTTGGGTGGTGTTGAGTGATTCTGGTTGTACATTCTTTTTATTCTGATTGGATTAAAAATCTCTCCCTTCACATTTAAAGGTATAGGTGTTAAAACACAGGGCGCATGCCCAGTGGGGAGTGGTCGTACCTTGGAGGCGGGTAGCCTTTGGGATGGAGGTGTGTTTTCGAATTATAATGACATTATGATGAGCAAAGTTCACCTTGAGGACACGATTTCTTCATTTTTGCTGGCACAGCAGTAGTGATCCATCTTTCTTTAGAGTGGTTACTACGGTAAACTGTAGCAGCCCATTGTTACCTCCA
>NW_010392849.1:0-309 GCF_000710305.1 Buceros rhinoceros silvestris
GTCTGTGCCCAGAATTTGATGCACTGGAAGAGAGAATCAGTGAGGAGCCACCGGTGCCGTGAGCAGAGTGCAGCATCACCTCCCCAGAGCCCTCCATGCCCCTCGCCCTCTGTTCTAGATCCTTCCAGGAGGGCAGAAGGGCGGGATCCAACCCTCCCAGGGCAGCTTGTCCCTAAAGGCACCACCGAACGCCACTCAGGGTGGCCCAGTGACGGAGCAGGGGGCAACAGGAGGCAGAGAAGCTGTTGGTTGATCGCACCCTTCTCCCAGTGATGTCTCAGGACAACGAGGACTCGCCACACACGCCCA
>NW_010392850.1:0-991 GCF_000710305.1 Buceros rhinoceros silvestris
TCCCTAGAATGTGAATATTTGGTTTGTACCTTGTTGCTCTGTTTCTTTTTCCCGGAGTTTTTCCCCTTAATCTCCTTCCAGCCACAAACCCTCCCTTGTGCTCGCAGCGGGGTAAACTGCAATTTCCATTCCCGAAACTCCGGCAAAAGGAGAAGAAAAGTTGGGAGGCGGGTGTTGACAAATGTTGTTTTTTAAACAAACAAACAAAATAACCCAGTTCTTGCTCCCTGGAGGAGGGGTGTGTAAAGAGGAATGTACAGCCCCAGATTAAGGCGCGTCTAAAGGATCCAGGATGGTTAGACCCAAGTGATGTTTGGGGGAAAATTCTCTATATACTTGTCAAAATTTCCGTGCCTCTCGAGGGAAAATGCTCAGGGGTTAAGAGTGCAGAGATGGACAATCTTCCCCGTTTCTGCTTGGCAAGAGCGTCTTGGCAAATCTCTGTCAAGGAGAAAAATAGGGTGGAGGTTGTGATCAATCGCTACAGACTAAAACCACTTCGGCGCGGAGCAGAAAGCGGGTCGGGTTTAGAGTTCAGTTGCAGAGTCAAGTGTCCCCCGCGGAGAAAAAACCAGCCCCGTCGCCCCCCCGCCCCGTCAGCAGGGAAACCTCAATATTGTAATTATTGTAATTATTTTTTCCCTGCGAGGCAGGGAGGGGAAAAAGCGGAGCCGAACCCCCCGCGCCCTCGCTCCTCTCCCGGCCGCTGTGACTTCGTGACTTTTCTCTCCGATTTTAAACTTTACCTAGGCTGAATTTGATCTTTTTAACTCTTTTGCCATCCTCCCCTCCTCTCTTCCCCCCTCCCTTTCTGACGGTATTTTTTTTCCCCTCACTCTGTTTTCTCCCCTTAACCTCCTCTTTTTTTGTGTCCGCCTTTCATTCGGCTTTACAGCTTGCTACACTTTCTAAGTGCATCAATAGCCACTTTAGAAATACAAACAACTTTTAAAGATAAAATAACCAAACCAGAATGGGACTTTCAATGGGG
>NW_010392850.1:1155-1427 GCF_000710305.1 Buceros rhinoceros silvestris
GTGCAGCCGCCTCTGCCTAATCCAGCTTTCATTTTCACCGACAAATGCCAAGAATCTATATCTGTCTCCCAACCCCTCGGGAGCTTGATTACACGACAAAAGGCTGCCATTATCCGCAGGAGAAAACAGGGAGGGGACACGGGGGCTCGGGCCTCTGAGGATGAGGGCATCTCCAAACTATTGACTTAGTGGATGAAGTCAAGAGCAAACACGCTGAGATCTAAAGGGGGGGAAGGCGCTGGCGGGAGCGGGGGGAGGATGCTGAGGGAAGG
>NW_010392850.1:1596-1842 GCF_000710305.1 Buceros rhinoceros silvestris
CAGCAGCAGAAAGTCCTTGGAAGTAGCGCGGAATGGGAAGGGGAGTGTTTGGGGGGAATTAATCCGACTGTGGAAGGGTTCTCCTCCCTCTCCACCCAAGAGCAGGTTGATCGGGGAAAGCTCCCGCTCGCTCTCCGACCCCCGATTTTCCCCCCCTCCCCCTTGCCTTCCCTTGTTGGCGAGATTTAATTTTTAAAAGGTCTTCTCCTCATCCCCAAATGGGGAATTTGGGTCTTTCACCGAGAG
>NW_010392850.1:2173-2693 GCF_000710305.1 Buceros rhinoceros silvestris
CCTCCTTTTCTCCTGCAAAAGCCCAGCAGCCCAACTGTGGTTTTTCTCCCCAAACTGGGAATAAACAGGGTCAAGGTCTCGGCTGCGCGTTTGGCCGAGGAGCCACGCGTACTCCCCGGGCTCGGTCCAGCAAAGAAGGATTGGGAATGAGGGGCTGCGAAGGATGGGGGTTGGGAAGGGGGGTGCATGTGTGGAGGGGGAATGACTGCGAAGCCCTCGCGGCTCTGGCAGGGTGGAGAAGTCCCCCCACGCCGCTGCTTTTCAGGTTGAACTGGCTGCGTTTTGCATGACTGCCTCATTAGCCACTGCTGAGCTGGGATTTGCGGTCCAGACTCATCCCGGCCCGTCGTGGACACACACACACACACACACAAAAAGTTATTTCAGCCCTATCTGTAATTTCTATGAGTCGCATAGGGAGAAATCCTCCGGGTCCGGGGGGCTCCTCGGAGCGGTACCAAAGGAGTCCCACTGCCTTTAACGACTTTTTCATCAACCTAGCGCAGTGGTCCCGGTTCAA
>NW_010392850.1:2824-3357 GCF_000710305.1 Buceros rhinoceros silvestris
GGGTTCACGGTGCAAGAGGTGGTTTTGGTGCGTTTGAGCATCTGCCTCCCGGCGAGGCTGGGGAGCCAAAAACCTGCTCCCAGCTTAAGGGATTTAAAGGTGCGGAGCGTGTGTTTGGGGCTGGGCGCTGCGAGCATCCCTTTTGCTGTAATCACCAAAGTATTAAACAAAGGAAGAGGGTGGCGGGGAGGTGGGAAGAACCTGGAGGATCCGATTTAAACTACAAAGGCACATAAAAGAGTCGAAATTCATCTCCTAAGCGAAATTCATCCGTGGGGAGAGCGGGCTGGGTCTGCAGCGCTCCCATCTCCGGGCTCGGGGGCTGTCTCCTCGCCGGCTAGTTTATTTTACGGTATTTAATTCCGCCCCCCGCCCCCGATGATATATAGGAAAAGGCGGTGAAGCTGCTGGTCGCAGCAGGATGCTGAGCTAGAAGCGGGGTAGAGAGTTTTCCTCGCCCAATTTTTCTGTCCTTTGGGAAAGCTGTGCGGCATCCCCCGGCTTTGCGGTCCTGCGGACAGTGCAGTGTCTGG
>NW_010392850.1:3518-5617 GCF_000710305.1 Buceros rhinoceros silvestris
AAGTGTTTAAAGAGAGGAGAGGGGAAAAAAAAATCCTCGTAATCTTGGGACGTCTGTAATCTACGTCTCCCTGAATCCCAAAAGGCAGCGGGCCCGTCTCTCTGATTTATTTTTACGCTCGCCTAGTTTGCATCCCAAAGAAGTAAACTGCTATTTTTAACCGCTGGTTTAAAGCTTAATTAAAAGCCCCTAAACTGATTGTTTTGAAAATTGATTTAGAGGAGTTGCCCCAGGGCTGAGCCGCTGTCGAAGCCAAATTGCGGTCCCCGAGCTGGCGGTGCTGTCTGAGCCGTTAACCCCGCAGAGGCCGGAGTCGCCGGGTGCGGATGACACATGGGCCAGCGGGTCCCTACACCCTCTGCAATGAAAGGTCCTTTGTTAGTCCCCGCTCCTGGCTTGCTTGGGTGGATCTCCGCTGGTTTCCTGCAGTTAGGAGCTTTAATTGAATTAAGCGAAGCTCTGAGATGCTCCATGGGAGATCTCTTCCTTTCATCTGCGGAACTTGGAGCCGGGCTACGGGCGGGTGGATGGAGGAGGGAAGGGCCACACCACCTCCCAAGGTGGGGACAGGGGGTTGTTTTTGGGGTTTTTTTTTTTTTGGCGCCCAGCCCCCTCTCTTTTGCAACCTGCTATTCCTCACTTGTTTCTATCAGGTATAGAAGGCAGACTCATGACTTTTTCAGCCATAAATACAATACTACCCTTGCTGAGACTTAAACTAGGAAATTTCAGGTGATTGTGGGAAAGACAACTGAATTACAAGGCTTAAAGGGCTCATGGTTTGGTTTTTTGGAGAGGTTGGTGGGTTTTGTTGGGGTTTGGTTTTTGGGGTTTTTTTTTTTTTTGGTGCCCAGACCCCTCTGTCCCTTTTCCTCAGCCATCTGCTCCCGGCAGAGCCGCCCGAGATGCTGCCGAGCCACCGCTGCCGTAATTACCTTGAATTGCTTCCCCGGGAGAAGGGGCTTTACCTGCTTAAAAGGGGTGAAATGAAAGTTGGTTTGCAGGCTTGGGGCCGGGGGGTGATGGGAAGGGAAGTAGCGTTTCAGCCCCGTAATTAGGTGTAAACAGGAATAGAGACGGGGCTCCGTGGTCAGACAACTTGATTGTTAAGGGATTAACACCTAAGTAAACCAATAAAAGCTCCCGGTAGCTGGTGAGAGGAGCTGGGTAAGACTATCGAGGCCTAATGGGCTCCCCCCGGCAGAGCGGGAGCAGAATATCAATAAACCCCTGAGAAAACGGGGGTTAGTCCCGGCCCGGACACGTGGGGGGCGCCCACGAAAAAAAATTTCGGAGCCTGTTTTTTAAGGCTCTTGGCAAAGGTTTGCGTTGTTAAGTGCTGCTTCTGCTGCCTGGGAAGAGAGGGGCGATGCCCTTCTCTCCTTCGGGATGTCTCAGAGTAGGTGACCGTCACCAGCTGGCACCCAGCGCCCTATTGATCAGGGGACTAAATGCCTGAGGAGGGGCTCTCCGCCTCCTCCGCGTGGGGCACAGCACTGTCGAGTCTCACCGCCTCCACGCGTGTAAGTAGGACGGTTCCTTTTGCACCAGGGAAACTGCAGGTTCCTCCGACCCTGTAGTTTCTCCATCCTTTCTTAATAATAGCTTAAAAAAATTTATATCCTTCAGAGTCAGCTCGAGCAAAACCCTCCTGGGCGTAGTAGCCTCCAACTGGGTTTTTGTCGCCGTTTCTTTTCCTCCTCGGTTGGTATTTCCTCCCCTTCCCTCCAGCTCTTGGCCAGACTTGGAGTGGATGGAGGAGTTTAACCTTTGGAGAAAAAAAAAGAAAAATCGGCTCTGGCCTTAAGTGATGCGGTGGTACCTGTGAGGCTGATTTCCATGGCTTTCTGCCGGCGCAGCTTTGGGACTGAGAGGTACCTGAAAGGCTCAGAGTCAAACTGAGTTCAATAACTTGGGTCTGTTTTGTTTTCCTCCAGCTTCCAGCGGTCTCTTGACTCTAATATCGGAGCACTCTAGGGTGTGGGTATTTCTTCCTCCTGATTGCAAATAACCGAAAGATTAGCACCAGCAGCTGTTTGGAATTGGAACAATGGAGAGACCTAGGAAGTGGCGAAATTGAAAAAGGAGAACCCCCCTCC
>NW_010392851.1:0-223 GCF_000710305.1 Buceros rhinoceros silvestris
GATGGAGATAGATGCTGCTTATGTGTGGGGCAGCCCCAAAACCGACTGAATTTGCCCCATTCTGGAGTCAGCCTGGGTCTCTCCATCCCTCCTGCCAGGGAGGAGTTTTGGGGTGTGGGTGGTGCTGAGCTGAGACCTGGCAACTCGTGTCAGCCAGCTGCCAGCCCCCGAGGGGTGCAGGGAGGGAGCGTCTCCACCCCGTGCGGACAATGGTGGACATTGC
>NW_010392852.1:0-2155 GCF_000710305.1 Buceros rhinoceros silvestris
TGTTTAGCCGAGAGTAAAGGAGGCTGAGGAGATAACTTATCACTCCTCTGAAAGGAGGTTGTAGTGAGGTTGGGGTCAGTCTCTTCTTCCAAGTAACAAGCGATAGGACAAGAGAAAATGGCCTCAATTTGCCAGGTGAGGTTTAGGTTGGATATTTGGAAAACTTGTTTTACAGAAACATGATTCTGTGATTCTGTGTGAAACTGTAAAGCCAGGAGCCCTAGAGATTATATTCCCAGGGGTGGTTGGAGCCTGCTCTCCCACAGCACCGTGAAAGGCAGTCATGTTTTAAATGGGCATCGCAATCAAACTGGTCCAAGTCCTTGCCTGAAGTAAAGCCATGCCACCTCCTTTGCTTCAGTGGAACCTTGCAGACTTCTGCCAGGACAGGATCTAAGCTTTGACAAGGCTTGAGGTGTGACTTTTTATGGGCAGCAATACCCAGAAACAGACGAGACAAGACTAAAAATGAGCAGACCGTACTGAAAAGCCAAAAGCAGGTCATGTTGCCATTTGACAAGAAGAAAAAAAAGAAACAAACCAAAACCTCTATGCACGTCCAAAACACCAGTCGAGGTTGCTTGCAGCACATGGTAAGCTGTGAAATTTTGCCAGAATACGAGCATTTCAAAACTCTGTGAAACAACTGTTTAAGTACCAAATTACAGCTTTTTCATTAGGCTCTTCCTTAAGCCCTTGAGACAAACACACCACTACAAGTGCCCAATATGCTCAAGTGCCTAATCAATCCTTTGCTGAGAGAAAATAATTCAATTGCTTTAATTAGCCACCCACTGCTTGCCTCTCCGCAGCTTTTTGCTGATTTTCTAGACCATGATAGATAAGAAAGGATTTTTTTTTTTTCCTCCTCTCAAATAATTTTCAGCTCTTGGGTCAGAGAGATGCATCCACTCTCAGCAAGGTGGAGCCTCACCAGGTGCATTCTCCTCTCTACGAAGCCATAAATCAGGAGCGATCCCACAGTCATCAGTGATGGCTGAAGCATGTAGACTGCCTTGAGACAGAAAAGAGAGTGTTTTTCCCATGCTGAGCAAGCACCCCGATCACCAAGGAGGCTGTGGCACTAGATTAGGGACTGACCCTTTGCAAGGTGCACTGGAAGCAAGAGGATGGACCAGTGAGAATGGTGCAGAAATTCAAACTCCTTATCAGAGGCACCTACAGGTTTAGTTAGCAACGGTGATGTTTCCTACCTCCTTATTATCATCTTGCCTGGAAAATGTCTTTGCTGAAAGTTTTGGAATCATCAGCAGGCAGTGGCGTCTAGATAGGGCTTTTAAGCTTTTTAAGATGCACGAATTTGAGATGAAATGACAAGGACAAAACTCCGAACCCCAAAGTCTTCCTTTGATTTCAAGAATGACATTTTCACGGAGCTCTACAGACCCTTCCAGAGGCATTGCTTGCAGAGCTCACTTGCTATGATGAATTTTGCTTATGCTTTCATAGGTCAGAACTCCCTTCCCTGTACAGGAAATGTTGGTTACACAGGAGCAAGCCTGGGGCTCTCAGATGGGCTCTCAGCATGGCCCTGACTTTACCCAGTAAACCAGTTCACCAAAAGCCATTGGTTACACTCAGAAACTGGGACCTAGATGTATCCATATATAAACTCTTCCCTGTATTTATACTGGATAAAGAAACTGCCCTTTGAAACCAAGATGTTCATTAAAAATTATCAACAGACTTGCACAACATTGGAGAGCTCTGTCCTACTGAATTTCAGTGAAGTATAAAACAGTTCTTAAAAATATTTACTACTGATTGTCAGAGGCTGTAAGTTTGATCTACACATACACACAGAGATTTTTATTTTATAGCCCCCCCCCCGAGTTTAACCTAAGTTACTCTACTGTTATCTTGCAATTGTTAATTGGGGCATCCTTCAAATTCCACCGAGAAGCACTGCCCGTGCTTGCTTTGAGGCAGATTTCCAAAAGCTCACATTAGGACCAAGCAGTACAAAGGCTAATGAACTGTTGCAGAGCACAGGTCCTTCAGTTCTTAAACAACCGGAGGGAAGCAGCCCCTGTTACATTCCCCTCAACCTGCTACAGAAAGGGGCAATATCTTGTGAGGATTGCAAAACCATCAACCTGCTATAGAAAGGGGCAATATCTTGTGAGGATTGCAA
>NW_010392853.1:0-632 GCF_000710305.1 Buceros rhinoceros silvestris
GCAAAGGAGGGTGCTGGGGCAGGGGTGCACCCTTAGCACAGGGTGCCGGCACCGGCACAATCCCCCTTGTTGAGCTGCTGGCATGGCAGAGGCCGTGGCGGTGTTGCTGGCAGCGGGTGGCTGTGCTGCCAAGAACAGCTTTTTTTTTGCTGTCAGTTGCTGTTATAAATCAAGCCAGGCAGCCTGCCCCACTGCCCAGCACTGCCCTACACCAGGGAGGGGACACAGTCCCAACCACCCCCAGTGCAGCCTCACCATGCCCCGGCCTGCACCTGGCATTGCCCTGGCCTGGCAGGGATGTGTGGCATGGCACAGGGAGAGGTGCCAGCGCTGGTCCACTTGTCCTGCTCCCACCCAGCACCATACCCAGCAGTGGGGGACCTGGCTGGGGTATGGGGCGCCTCTGTGCCCATCCCAGGCTGTGGCTCCCATGGGCTCCTCCAAGTCCCAGCTCTCCTCCAGCGTTCCCAGCGCTGGGAACTACTCCTTCTCTCTGGTTTTAATTTGGTTTCGGTTCGAATCAAGCTGAACCCAACATTTTTCTGTGCTTCCGGCATGCTGCGAGCTCTGCAGGGGCGGCTGCTGCTCCGTGAAATTGATGTTCCCGTCCGCTTCACGGGCCCGCAGGGATG
>NW_010392853.1:774-1137 GCF_000710305.1 Buceros rhinoceros silvestris
CGGGGTGCTGCCGGCCCCAGGTACTGCTCTTTGTGCCCCTGCACCCGAGGGGGTGAGCAGCACCCCAGGGTGGGGACCAGCACCCCGAGCAGCATGGGGGTTGGGGGGAGATGATAGCATCAACCAGCCCTTGTGGTGAAACCGTGTTGCAATGGAAGCTGCTGGTTTCACACGCTGGAACAGGCTGTGCCCTGGCGCTGGTGGCGTGTCCCTGCGGGGTGGGGGTGACAGTGACATGCTCACACAACCCCAGGATCCGCGCTGATCCAAGGCTGTTGGAAGGCAGAAAGATGGCAAAGCAGACAGCGATGCAGCAAGGGAGAGCAGCTCCGGCGCTGGACACAGACCATGTGCTGGGGACAC
>NW_010392854.1:0-3106 GCF_000710305.1 Buceros rhinoceros silvestris
GCGTCACTTGGCCTTTGCCTGGCTTTCAGTCCTGATGTTTTTTGCTCTGTTCATTTCCATTACGATCAATAATGATTATTATTACTGCTGCTATTATTATTTTACTTTAGTTATTAAACTGTTCTTAACCCAAGAGTTTCACTTTGCTTGGATTCCCCTCCCCACCCCACTGGCGCCAACGGTGGGCTCAGCTGCCAGCTGGGGTTAAGCCCCGATGGGACACACAGAAATCGAGGTTTCATCCGCCCTGACCCACCCCAGAGAGCATGTTCAGGCACCTCAGGACCCCCAGACCCCGCAGGTCATGGACCAGACAGAGACAGGGCACCCCCGCGATGCCTGGGCGAGGGCCAGTGTTGGTGCAGGCAAAGCCCAAGCCAAGCTGGTCATGAAGGGGGCCAGGAGATGCTAGACCTGAAGGTTCAAGGCCAAGGATCCACAAAACCCCTCAGCTCAGAGCCAGGGCAGGGGCAGGTACCCCCCGCAGTGGCCAAGACTCGGGTAGAGACACCCAAACCTCACTGGTCAGGGCCATGAAAGGAACAAGGCAGCTTGAAATCCCTGCGGGTCACGGCCAGGTCAGGAGCCGGGAACCCCAAACCCCACAGATCACAACCAATAGAGGAGCCAGGCACCCCCAAAGGACAGGATCAGGGTGAGGACAGAGGCAAAGTGCCCCCAAACCTGCAAACTGGGGTTAGGACAGACGGAAAAATCCGAAAATCCATGGGTCAAGCCCAAAACATCACGAGCCAGGGCCAAGACAGGGGCAGGGCACCCTCAAAGCCCACGTGTCAGGGCCAGGACGGGTGCAGGACACCCCCAACCATGCGGGTCATTCCCTGAAGGGGGAAGGGACAGGCTCCCCCAGACCCCGCGAGTGCCGGCCTGAGCCTCTTCTGATCCTTCTGATGTCACCTGCGTCACGCGTGACTGAGGAGCAGTTTGTGGAGGGGTCAGGTCCTGGTTGTGATGGTCCGCTCAGCCCTGGTGACTCACGCTGCAGCCTCACACTGGCAGCAGCACCCTGAGGTGAGAGCGAGAGTTCCAGGTGGGCTCTCGGGTGCCAGGAGGGATTTGTCACCACAGGACAAACTGCTGATCTTCACGGGAAGATGAACCACACTGGACGTGTGCTCTCTCAGAGAAGGGAAACTCTCCCTCTCGAGGTACCCAAACCAAGGGGTCACTCGTCCAGAAGTGGTTGAGGGGCCACTCAAGGGTGTCCTGAAGAAATATTCTCTCACCAAAGGGGAGGTGAGGGCTCTCTCCATCTGGGGAAGTTTCCTCCGACACGTCCTGACCCAAGGGGTGAGTCCCGACTGCAAATCCGCTGCTCTGAGGAGGTTCTGCCAACTTGGCTCTCCACAGGGCTCCCTTTGTCCCCTGGTCCAGCCTGAGCTGAGGCCACCCTCACCAGCTGGGGGCAAACGCAGGACAAAGGCCAGCCAAGGGAGGGACCACTGATGCCTGGGAGGCCCCGAGCCCATCTCAGTCAGTCTTTGGCCAGCCCTGGTCTTCGGAAGGTCCTTGTCAGGTCAGTCTCACCCACTGCTGACACACCAGAGGATCATGCTGCCACTCAGTCACCTCAGCAGGACAGAGACACGGGCTGACAGGAACATGGTGAAGTTTAACAAAGTCCTGCACCTGGGGAGGAACCCCACCATGCACCAGCACACACGGGGAGCTGACCAGCTGGGAAGCAGCATTTTTACCATGAAGATGGATCAGGCACTGGAACAAGTTACCCAGAGAGGTCGTGGAGTCTCCATCCTCGGAGACACTCAAAAACCATGTCAGCATTGTCTGGGGCAGCCTGCTCTCCACAGCCCTGCTTGAGCAGGGAGGTTGGACATTGTGGAGGACCTCAGCGGGTCCGAGGGAAACTTGATTGACCTTGAGCAAATACAAGACTACCCCTAAAGGAATAGAAATGTACAAGCTAACGGCCTTAAACCAATATGAGGAAATAAGCTTTCTGATACAGGATGTGTGTCTATCTGAGCAAAGCAGAAGCGCGTAGTTGGTAAACTGCTAGATGGTCGCTTGTCTGTAAGCAGAAGAATAAACATGAACCAATTAGAAGAAATGTACAAGCTAACGGCCTTAAACCAATATGAGGAAATAAGCTTTCTGATACAGGATGTGTGTCTATCTGAGCAAAGCAGAAGTGCGTAGTTGGTAAACTGCTAGATGGTCTGTAAGCAGAAGAATAAACACGAACCAATTAGAAGAGAACACATAGAACTAAGGTTGAACTAGAAATGTATAAAACCAGCTTGATAACGAGGAATAAAGGCCTTTTGACTTGCATAGTAAGAGTGTGTTGCGTTGTCCGTTCCTACATTCGCAACAGGACATCATCGGGAAACCCCAACCATTCCATGATTCTGTCACCTACGTGTAATTTACTTACTTGAGGAATCTCAGCTGAGACTTTCAGAGAACTTCGAGGTTTCCATAATCTGCAGAGAACAGCTCTACTTCCTGGCCATTGAGCACACGGTGGATGACAACACGGTACCATCAGTTTTCGACCAGGCCACACTGAAGACTCAGGCATAATGTAACGATCAGAAAGACTCTTACCTGAGTAGCAACATCTGCAAAAGATCATAGCGAGAAACGATGCTTGGTGGGATGCAGGAGATGAACAAAAAGAAAGACACAGGGCTTCACAGGAATCCAGATTTCTCTAAGTCGCCATGACATGAATTTTCAGGAGCTGTTTTAACGGATCCTTCGCATCTCCGCTTTGCCACACTGGAATGACAGTAACGGATGCAAACCCGAACTTGTAACATGTTAGTGTTTGTACATTTTAGAGTAACATTTAGTGTAACATTTTGGGGTGCAACAGAAAGTTAATTAACGGGTATTAATCAGAGACTAAATACAGTCATTCTTATAATTAATTTTTAAAGTAACCTTGACATGTCAGTGCTTCCTACGAACCAGGTTCTGGAGCACCAGCTCACCCACCCAGGATCTGTCTGCAGAGCCTGTAATCCCACCAACACGAGCCCCACGGCCACCAGGCTCTCCATCTGGCGCCTAACCAACAGCCACCGCAGCGCTGCAGTGGGGGAACGGGATCGCCAGG
>NW_010392854.1:3672-5209 GCF_000710305.1 Buceros rhinoceros silvestris
CCATCAGATCCAGCAGCTCGTCAGGTGCATCCCTCATCTGGACGTGGATGTAGAACTGGCCGGGAGAGACGATGAATTCCACCAAGACTCCTGCCATGCACCTGCTCTCCAGTGGTGGCAAACCACAGAGGCTTCCCTCCTGCACGGCATCTGGGGGGATTTCTGGAGTCAGGATCAGCTTTGAGGAGAGACCGCTCCAAAGCTTGACACGACAAAGCGGTAAGAGGAAGGTGTCACTCGGGTGTCTCATCATGCACCAAACACACGCAACTGGCCTTTCCGTTAAGGTAGAAAACTAGTTCTGCTTTCCTGTGGACCTGTGAATTACTGAGGGTCAGGGAATCCCAACGAATTTTGCAGGCTTGAATTAAAACTTACACTGTGATAGAAACATTCATTTTCACTCTCTCACTTCCCTCCTGTCCTCCCTTCAATGCAAAGAGGGGTGCAACAAAAACACCTCACTCCTATTGCTGCACAGAGTAAAGGGGAGGAACTGATGTCACCTCACACATTTAGACAAAAGTTTTGAATGGCTCCTGCGAAAAAAGCAAAACAAAACTCCCCACAAAAAAATAAACCAAAACAAACCAAACACAACTCACTTGTTCGTTGGATTTTACTCAAAGACACTATTTCTATGTTCAGTGAAGGCACGTACGGCCAAACCAGCAAAGCTCTGTCTGAAAATGGTTTAGAAGTGACAGAAGGCACAAATGCATCTCACTTTCACACCAGAGCTATTTCCCAATGATAAAAACAACCCAAACCTACAAATGCTGGTCTTTGCTCGCTCCAGACAAGTTTGTACGTGAGTGAGCTGTTCGCACCATTTTGCGTTATTCTTTCATTGCTGAAAACATTTTGCTTGAACTAGTGTGGATGGGAACCTTAATGAGACATCAGCCACTTTCAC
The DNA here is from genome assembly GCF_000710305.1 of Buceros rhinoceros silvestris. Taxonomy (NCBI): domain Eukaryota; kingdom Metazoa; phylum Chordata; class Aves; order Bucerotiformes; family Bucerotidae; genus Buceros; species Buceros rhinoceros. The sequence continues at coordinate 4,589 of NW_010392854.1, forward strand.
TGCCTCAAAAGCTTTCTCTTGCGCCAAACGACACTCCTCCAGTGATCAGAAGTCAAAACTATTTCAATTTTACTGATCATGAATAATCTACAAGTTACCCCTGTGTTACACGACAAACAACGTACGGGACATTTGTCTTTCAACACCCCCCATGGCTCACAGCTGAACTCAGCTGCGCACGATGGAGTTTTGCAATGCTGCCTCTTCTAACCGTTTGATAAAGCACAATTGTTTGGGTTGGAAGAAACCTTTAAGATCATCGAGTCCAACCACTAACCCATTAACACCGCCAGGTCCCCACTGACCCCCGCCCTTCAGCACCACCTCGACCCGGCTGGGAAAACCCTCCAGGGATGGGGACTCCACCACTGCCCTGGGCAGCCGGGGCCAGGCCGGGACAACCCTTTCTGTAAAGAAATTTCTCCTAATACCCAATCTGAACCTCCCTGATGCAACTTAAAGCCATTTCCTCTTGTGCTGTCACTTTTCCTGGGGAGAAGAGACTGACCCCCACCTCGCTCCACCCTCCCATCAGGGAGTTGTCAGAGCCAGAAGGTCTCCCCGGAGCCTCCTTTGCTCCAGGCTCAGCACCCCCAGTCCCTCAGCCGCTCCCCAGCACAT
>NW_010392854.1:5552-7822 GCF_000710305.1 Buceros rhinoceros silvestris
TCATGTGACCCAGGTTCAGGACCCGGCTTTTGCCCTGGTTGAACCTCATACCATCAGCCTCAGCCCATTGATCCAGCCTGTCCAGACCCCTCTGCAGAGGCTCTTGACCCTCCAGCAGATCAACCCTCCCGCCTCACTTGGTGTCACCTGCCATCTTGCTGAGGGTGCACTTGATCCCCTCACCCCGATCATTGGTAAAGATGTCAGAGAGAACAGGCCAATAATTTTTGATTTATAAAATAAGTGTTCCAGTTTATATACAGAAAACAGACTGTACCGAGCCCTGGGGAGGCCCACTTGTGACTGGCTGCCAACTAGATTTGACTCCGTTTGCTACCCCTCTTTGGGCCCAGCCATCCAGCCGGATTTTACCCGACAAAGAGTAAACTCATCCATGAGTTTGCTCATGCCATGAGCATGACTCAAGCCATGAGCAGCCAAGAAGCAGGCAAGAGTCTGCAGACCGAGCAAGGACTAGTGACCTTGAATTTTGAGTTGATAATTTTGACTAAAACATGTTTTGACTAAACAGTGAGTTAACATTTGAGCTGAAGAGCAGCTGAGGGAATTCTTGCCTGAGAAGCAGCATCATCTCAAAAAAACCCTGACACTGCAGGGATTTCGTCTGAGAATTGCCTGTTTTTTCCCCAATTCTAGTTTTGCTCCAGGAACACTCTTCACAGCAGACTGTTAAGGGCACTCTTGATCTTTACAACCTCGCTCACGTATCGGTAGGTTCCTTTGAAAGACACAGACGACATGTCCTTAAAAACTCATTTACAAAAAGCAGTAAAATTAAAAAGATAAACCAACCCCCTGGAAACCCGGCTCATGAGAGCCAGGGCTGGCCAGACTCACTCCCTGCCCTGAGCTGGGCTGGGGCTGCCCAGAGCACTGTGGGTGACGTCTTTCCCGCACAGGGCAGTGAGGAAAAACTGCTGAGAGCAGCAGCAATGCCTGCGTGACCCTCTCAGGGCCAAGTGGATTGATTCAGCCCTTGTCCCTCACAACACTTCCAGTCTCTCATTCCAGACACTCGGATACCTTGCAGCAGGGCAGGGAGCAGGTCACAGCCTTCCCCTCTACCTGCAGCATCCCGATGAACAAGTGCTCATGACACACCCCAACTAACACAGTCCCTCCTGCTTTCCTCCTCTTCAGAGCAGTTCTGAAACCAAGCGGCAAAATCAAACTGCCAAATGCTAGTTGCACAACTTCCACAACTTACCCATGCTTTAAACAGGTTCCCTTTGCACCAAATAAGAACAAAAACCTGTGACTACCTGGACCACTTTCACCCTTCCCACCATCAGGCTTGTTTGGTCTAGGGTAATTCCCTGGGAACCTCACCCCACCAAACTAAAATTTCTCTAAAGGTTCAGAACAGCCTGACAAAAATTCCTGCAGTGTTTTGTGAAGGGCTGCACAAAGTCCAACGCATAGTCCCAGGCTTCTGCCTTCATTGGGACACAAAGCATCAAAGTCAAGAATAACTCCTGGGACCCTCCTCCCACACACGTGCTCCCATCCTATAGTTGTGTACGGCCACAGGACAAGCTTGGCAGAGAAAGTAGCTCTCAGTAGGAGGATTTTCTTGTGGAGAAGGCCTAAAGATGGTCAAAAGACAAAAGCAGAGAGGACATAGCCAAGTTCTCCCCATGGGGTTTGGCAGTGCAGTCTCTGTCCTGCTGTTCTCCATCCCTTTCTAAAAATTCACCAATAAAGAAGCAAACAAAGTAATAGAAATTTTCAAAGAGTTCAACCAAGTGGCAGAGTTGAGTCTGCAGGAATCAAGGTCTCTGAGGAGCAGTCCCCAGCAGGGTCACAAAGCTGCATGACCCTTCAGCCCTGCCCACTGCAGCAGGGCAAGACACCTGAAAATGGAAGTCCGAAAGCACCGGTGCTGTTGGCCTCATCTCTGCTCACATTCACAGCCACCAGTCATGGGGATTCACTTTAGAGCCATCTTTCACTGTACCAATAGAACCAAACAAAAGCCAAGTGCTCCTGTCAGCATGCTACGGGTTGAACCAACTGCTGAAATGGTGACAAAAAGAATTTTCCCCACAGCTGTGGCGATGAGCCCCCAATTATGACGATTCTCATGCTGGGACGGAGCAATCAGTCTAACACCAACATGGAGTGCAGTGAAGCCCGTTTATTTCCGACAGTGCTCCTCTATTTACAGACAGTAGATTCTTGTTCACGTGTCTGGTTACATAGTGATTGGGTGTGTTCGTTGTCACTCAGCATGCATCTCTTAAGGCACT
>NW_010392855.1:0-276 GCF_000710305.1 Buceros rhinoceros silvestris
CACCCCGGTTTGTCCAGCTCATGGAAAGGGCCTTCGTCCCTGCCTGTCCCGGACTGGCTCCCTAATGAGCTGAAGCTCTCCCATGCGAATTCCCAAGCAGCTGCTTTCCAAACAGCCTCACGGAGCGCATCAGGGAGGAGTGATGCCCCATAGCATGCACCGTGCCTGCATGCGGTGGGATGCAAGACTGGTGCCCAGGCAGACAGACAGCAGCCAACACAGCTTCTACAGAGCCCCAGAGGCTGTGCAGCTGCTGGAGAAACGGGGACCGGATCA
>NW_010392855.1:442-4496 GCF_000710305.1 Buceros rhinoceros silvestris
GCAAGCTGTCACTGAGGCATTGCATGGGGCGTCAGCTACAGGGCTGGAACTGCTGATGCCTGGGGTCTGGGGTGCCCTGAAGTGCTTGGACCTTCCCAACTGACCAGTGTATGTCCCAGTATGCCACAGGGGCTCAGCACGGAGGGTATATTAGCCCCAGAAACCTGGTTCCTCTGTGCTGAGTGGTGGACCCAAGCAGTCATTTGTTTTACTTTTGATTTCCCTTTATTTGGGTGAACATGTCAGGGCCCTGGGAGGGAAGCTGCGCTCCGTCCCTCCAGTCCTGTGGGATCACTCAGGGATGGGGAAGGGAGGGCTTGGCAGGACAACCCTTGGGCTGGACAGGCACGGATGGGCAGGGTCACCCTGCCCCAGCTGCATGGCCCCATGCAGGACAAGGAAAGCTCGCAGCAGGCCGGCCACCCAGCACCCCCCAGGGAGCAGCCCCAGCCCCTGCCCCAGCCTGCCATGGCACACAAGGGACCGTGGTCCCTCTTGCAGGTAATCGATGGCAGCAGATCCTGATCGCTTTCATTATTATTATTTTCTTATGCATGTGCGCTCAGGAGATTTATCGCCAGCTACGGAGGCAAAATCAATGCCCCTGCCCCAGCCTGCCATGGCACACAAGGGACCGTGGTCCCTCTTGCAGGTAATCGATGGCAGCAGATCCTGATCGCTTTCATTATTATTATTTTCTTATGCATGTGCGCTCAGGAGATTTATCGCCAGCTACGGAGGCAAAATCAATTATTCATGTTATAAATTAGAAAATGATTTATGTTTGTGGGAGGCCAAGTAGCATGGAGCCCCTGGCCGCGTGGGAGCTGGGATTGTCTGGGAATGGCACCAGGCACCCCCCGCCAGCACCTCTCTGGCCTCTCCATCCCTGCCGTGCCCTGAGTGTCCCACCCAGGAGTGCCACCAGCCCATCACAGCCCGAGGGTGACCCAGGGACAGTCACTGGCAGGGAGTAACCAGCCTCTCCCATTCTGTCAACCCAGGTGCCCGTGGACAGAGCCCAGGGAAGGCTGGGAACCATAGTGGCCTGGCTGCCCTGGCCAGTGTGGCAGGACAATGCGCCACAGCAGTTTCCATGGCATCAGCAGTGCAGTCTGCGCACTGCAAGGTGTGGGCTGCAGAAGGACCCCCTTGCTTTCTGCCCCTGGAGACATCCTCGCTTGTCCCCTCCAGCTTTAGCAGCTGTGTCTGTGCTCCTGCCTCCCACAAGAGACACCATGGTCCCCTCCAAACTGCCACCCATGGGTACAGATACCCATTGAACCACCTACACCCCAATGCTCCCCAGGAAAGAGGGGATGGGAGAGGACAAGGGGGTGCTCGCGCCATCCCCTGAGGCCAGCTATCCCAGAGTGGGGCTGTAGGGCTTTGCTTGGCCGTGCCCCACCTTCTCCCGGGCTTGGTGGGTCCCAAGGGTCCTGGGAGTCTTCCCAGGCATGGAAATCCCGTTATCCAAGGGCTGACTGATGTTCTGCACAGAGCAGTGTGGCTCCCAGTGCAGGGGCAGGGGGTTGGCTATTGCTTACAGGTCTGCCCCTAGCCCAGCCATGCCTCCAGCACTCAGTCCTGCATTGGTGGGAGATACAACATCCTATGGCTCTGCACTGGGGGGCCCAGCTCCCCAGTCCTGGCTGCCATGGCATCCTAAAACCCACTGCCCAAGTCACAGAGCCAGCAGGATTAAGTGCCAGATGCTCTCTGCTGATAGCTGGGGCTGCTCTTGCTTCCAAAGAATCCTGATGTAAAGCTGCCGTGTCTGTGCCTCCCAGGGGATGGTGGAGTGGGCCAGGAGTGCTGCCTGGCTCCCCTTGTCTGTTCATCTGCAGCTGCATCAGCCAGGGCCGCGGGGAGGCACAGGCTGAAAGAAACAGAATGAGAGAGAAAGGAGCTGTCAGCAGCCCCAGATCTGGGTCTGATCTGGGGCGAGCCGTGCATCCATCCCGCTCGTGCCCCATCCTGTGCTGGGCTGAGCTCTGGCCCTTGGGACGGGAGGGAGAGGCAGCATGGGGTGACCTCAGCTCTGCTCTGGCTCCCTGAGCAGCCTTTTCTCCCCCAGCCCTGCCTCTGAGACCTGGAGCCTCCTCCCAGCTACCAGAGAGCCTGTCACCCGTGGTGACTCCCAGGGCTCTCAGGAAACTGAGAACTTGCTGGCTCAACACACATGGTGGTGTCAGAGTGGGCAGGGGTTTTGGCTGCCTCGTCCCCAGCTCCCTGCCAGGCTGTGAAGAGGAGGAACACCAACAGCCAGGCAAGGTCCGGCGTCAGGGAACCACCTCGCCTTGGAGTGCTGCAGCCATGTCAGACCCCCCTGGGGACCCTCTGGGACTGCATGTGGGCTGCAGAGGATCTCTGCTTGCTCTGCTCTGTCTCTAAAGGAGCCAGACAACCCAGGGAGCTCAAACTCAGTGCCAGCGTGGCCCAAGACTCCCCCGAGCTGTGAGCACTGGGCTTAGCACTGAAACACCGGGAAATAAATGAGTTGTGTTCTGGGGCTGAGCATTGCCTCAGGCGCCTCACTGCACCCTCGTCTCAGGGAGCCCAGCGCCGGCCCGTGCTCATGTGCGCATCCCTCTGATTTATTGCTGCAGACCAAATGCTTACAGAGTGCTTTTGTCAGGGAAAAGCCCTGGGAAACTGCAACGGGCCCGCAGGGGCAAGGAGGGAATCCCCTGGCAGCTGCAGCATGCCAGGGGCACCCACAGCTCCCACAGCCCTGGCACTCTCCCCCATGCCCGACCAGGGGATATGCTCAGCCTGTGGCGAGGGGACTGCGGAGAGCTTGGAGCTGGGGTGGGTTAGATCTGCTTTGCATTATTGTACCAGACACCTGGGGACTAGGCAGTTCATGACAGCGCTGTGTAATGCGAGGAAGCAGCCAGCAGTGTGGGCAGGTGATGGTGCTGCCCGCGGCTTGTGGACAGGGAGGTGTTGGGACCGTGTACCTGGGAGTGCGGGCTGGCTGTGGAACGGGGAGCCAGGGTCTGCTGCTCCCTGTTTTCCTGCACATCTACAATGAATAGGCAAAGAAGGCAGCGCTTGCGCTGCAGGAATCAATACCACTCCAGGAGCAGCCTGGGTGCTCCTCCCTGTGCTCCCAGGGAGCCTGTGCCCAAACGCCTCTTCTTGAGGTATCGCTGTTTTCTCCTTCCCACTATTGTTTCACTTTCTAGCACTCAGCAGGACTGTGCAGCATGGGGTGGCAGGTGACAGCCGACCGGGCTGGGGAGCTTGCTGATCCAGATAGCCTGGCTCCTTCAGGGGTTGAGGGATAAGCAGGAGAGACCTCTTCGAGGTCATCCAGGATTTATCCTGACTCGAGGTAGCCCCAGTTGGCACCATCTCACAGCCCACTCCATTGTGGCCCATCCTGCCTCGGTCCCTAGGAAGTACCAGGGCAATGTGGCCAGCTCCAGCAGGCAGAGATGCTGCCAAGAGACAGTTTCTGCCTGGCAGACAGTACTTGTGACTCCTGATCTCGCCCAGTGCTGGCTGTGGCAGTGCTGCTGTGTCACTTGACAGCCCCTGCCCCATGGGAAGGAATCCAGCTGCTTTCGACAAACCATGATTTGAATTGATTCATCATCAGAATCCACTTGGAGCTGATAAATTTTTCAGGAGCCCTGGCAGAGGAGGCTGAGCTGGGGAGGCTGGGCATTCCTCTGCCTCCCTGCAGCTGCACAACTCCTCCAAAGAATCTGGCTTGCACACCCAGCCCCATGGGTTCTGCCAGCCTCAGCTGGCTGCTGTCAGCACCCCAGGTTTCCTGGCAGCTTGTTTGCTCTACCCCAGCCCAGCGGCTGGGCTGGGTTGAGCTGGACCCCAGCCTACCTGCCTCCACTCTGCTGAGACCCTCCAGCTGCAGAGCCTCATCCTTTGCGAGGGACCCTACCGTCCCTGGCCAAGAAGGGCTGATAGTCCCAGGCTCCATTGTAGCACTGTCCAGGTCCCTGCTCTAGCCTCTCGTCACCTCTTCTGGCATGGGACAGGGCAGTCCCCAGGCTGTGAGCTGGCACTGATGCATCGCCATGCCAGC
>NW_010392855.1:5232-7584 GCF_000710305.1 Buceros rhinoceros silvestris
GGGCTGGGGGTCACAGGACAGGGGCTGGGCACCCCTGGGCACACCCTGGCTGAGCAGCACCCGGGGTCCATGCTTCACACCTTGCTACTGGAGAGGATGCCGCAAACTTGTGATGAAGGGGACTGGAAACTGCAAACACACCTTGGGGTTGACCTGGCCTCTATGATAAGATAACACCTCTCCAGGGTTCCTGTACCCAGCAAGCACCGGAGAGGGACCTCACTGGCAGGAGGAGGGGACTAGAGAAGGGCTGTTGGGACGAGGCCCCTCACGGGGAGCTGTTGGGGTGGGTGGCAGTCCCCAGGTGACTGCCAGCCCTGGCACAAAGCGTTCCCCTGGGCTGAGAGGTGGCTGGGCACGGGGAGGAGGGCAGGAGAGGGGTGAGACAGTGACACTGTGAGACAGTAACAGAGAGGAGATGACAGAGAGAAGAGAATGAACCGAGCAGCCAGCTGAGTGTGGAAGTCTGTCGCTGTGAGCCACCGCACCACGGGCATGTAGTCATAAGAGAAGCAAAAGCAATCCTAGGACATACTGGGAGAGGCATATCTGGCAGGGCTGGGGACCTGCTAGCATCTCTGCATGGGCCCCAGGGGACCTGCCCGTGGGAGAGGAGCAGAGGCATCACAGGGGTGCCAGGGGAGGCAGAGCCCAGGAGACCCATGATGAGGACAGCCGCTTGTGCCCAGCACAGCACAGGTTGCGGAGGAACAGAGCACTCACTATAAATACATCAGAGTGGTAAACGCCAGGGAGGAGAAGAGCTATTTCAGCTAAAAGACAATGTTAGCACAGGAATGACTGGGGATAAATTATCCATGAATACATTTAGGGTGGAAATTGGACCCTCGGAGCAGGGAGGTCCCAGCAGAGCCCCTCCACAGAAGGAAGCAGCGCCAGGCAGGAGCTGGAGCCAGCCCAGCAGCTGAGGGATCCCGCAGCGTGCGGTGGTGCCAGCATGTGCCTTCTTCCAGTGTCAAAAAGCAGCAAGGGTGGCTGCCGCGGCCTGCCCGGCTATGCTGCCAGGTGCAGCGAGCAGCAGCACACAGGGCAGCGATCATGGTGAGGTGGGTGCACATCGCTGCATGCACGTGTGAGCGCAGGTGAGTGCGTGTGCACGTGCTGCACACAGATTTGGGCAGCGCACAGAGTGCTCACGCACCACGGGTGTGCACAGGACGTGCGTGCAGATGGGGTGGCTGCACACAGACTGTTGCGGGTGTACGTGTAGGTGCGCGTGAGTGCTGTGCGTCCACCAGCCTGTGTGCAGCCCTGTGGGGCTCTAGAAAGAGGAGTGACAGCCCCAGTGAGATCTCCTGGAGGTGAGTGCCTCAAGTCAGCACTGCTCTACTCAGCTGTGCCCAGTTTATATTGCACCATCTGGAATTTGCTGGGGGGGGCGGTGGATAGACTGGGTGTTCCATGGATCCTGGATGGATTCCTGTCCTGCTGAGGGTCCCCCAGCTACCAGAGCAGTGCTGTCCCTGCGATGGCCATGGGGCTTACCTGGCACTGCCACCCCACAGGTTCACCCTGGCTGGCTGGACCACTTGGCGCTGCCAGCTAACAGCCCTGTGCCACCTCTCTGCCCATTGCAATGCAAATAAGGAGAAGACTCATCCTCAGCATCCTGCTCCCCTCTTCCCAGGGAGATCCTGAGGTGGCAGATGGGGCACCAAGCACAGGGACTATGCGTGCCAGGGCTCCCAGCTGCAAGAGAGTCCCCACTCCCAGAGGTCTGGGTAGGCAATGATGGGGCAAGTACCCCAGGACCAAGGACCAGAGAGATCCAGGACACCTCTGCCGTGGGAATGGGAAAGGGGGTGTGAGGAGGAGGCTGGTGCTCAGACTGACCCCAGCACAGCAGAAGAGCCTCTGCCTGCCTGCATGCAGACCTCGGTGGAGCGCAGCAGCTCCCTTCCCCCTGCAGCATGTCTGGCTGCTGCTCACTCTAATTTCCTGTGCATTGTCCCCACTGCCGCCGCCACCATCCCCCGTGCATGCACAGCCAGGCTCTCCACGCCTCTCCTCACCACCCTGCCAACGTCCCTGCATACATCCCAGCCTGTTTCACTGATGCTCTGTGCTCCCCTTCACAGAGACCCATGTTGCACCCTGGAGTGCTTGCCCCACTGTGCCCCCCATGTGCGTGCAAGCAGAGGGGTGGGATGGAGACGGCAGAGCCAGGCTGGGCCAGCACGGGGTACAGGGACTGATGCAGGTCCGTGACTTAGGGCCGCAGCATTTACTAAGGTGCCTGCTGGCTGCTCTCATCCCCTAAAGAAACATTCCAGCCCGGCACAGCGGCAGCATCCATGGGAAGGGCACTGAGGGGATCCAGCGGTGGGGACT
>NW_010392855.1:7597-9573 GCF_000710305.1 Buceros rhinoceros silvestris
GTCGGCTCTCATCCCCTAAGGAAGCTTGCCGGCCCGGCAACGCGGCAGCATCCATGGGAAGGGCACTGAGGGGCTCCAGCGGTGGGTACTGATGGGCACCTTGCGCTGGCCCCACAAGTGGAAAATCAACCCACTGTGTGCTGGTAGCATGGGCTTGGGGCTGCAAGGCCTCTCAGCGTGTGTTCCCTGCATGCAGTGTGACGTACCCACGGGGTGTCATGGTGTGAGCACATCCCTGCTGACACAGCATGAGCACCTGCGGAACTGCATGTGTGCACACCATGCTGTGCGTCCAGCTGTGCATGTCACATGTGCAAACGTATGCGAACACACGTCCCTGCATGCAGTGTGACGTACCCACGGGGTGTCATGGTGTGAGCACATCCCTGCTGACACAGCATGAGCACCTGCGGAACTGCATGTGTGCACACCATGCTGTGCGTCCAGCTGTGCATGTCACATGTGCAAACGTATGCGCACACACGTGTGCACAGGCGCATGTGCACGGTGCGCTGGCATGCTGGCAGCCCTGCCAGCGTCTCTCGCTGGTGTGCACACGCTCAGAGCCAGGGCCAAGCCCTGGAGTGCTGGCATACCGGGTTTGCAGCCCAGGGAGCTGGTGTGCCCCACACCATTCGCAGTCTCAGCATGCTCGAGCTGGCTTCCTGCCGGCGTTTGTGTTCTGTAACTGCCAGTCACCGGGAGGGCGTTGGGAACAGGCTTGCGGAGTTTGTGCTAATAATTACCCAGGTGGTTACTAAATCTGGGATGAGCTAACGACTCAGCAGAGGGGTGCTTGCCTTGAGCACACACACACATGCAAGGCTGCAGCCAGACACCAGGGCTGTGGATCACCAGTGGGCAGCACTAGTGCACCCAAATCCCTGGGGTGCAGGAGGACAAGGACATGTGAGCACGGCATTGCACATGTGTGGTGGTCACTTCAGGCTCCCAGCTCCAGTAGGTTTGCTCGGCATCCCGGCATTCCCATGGCAAATGCAGAGAGTAGGGGTTCTTCCTGCTCCATGGGAGTGCCCCATGGCAGCGTTCCACAGTGGGTTGGTTCCCTGTGCCCAGACACCATTGCGCTGGCCTTGAGGACCCTGCAGCAGGTGGCCGCATGGCAAGCCCAGTGTTCAGCCAGGTGGTCTGCAATTTCATTGGAAATGAAATCAAGGAGTACTTGATGGCCACACGGAAGCACCTTTGTGGGAGACAATCATTAGGACTGGAGAACTCTTGAATCCAGCAGGGAGAGAAGAACTGGGATCAACAGGCAGAAGCTGTAGCCAGAAATGCTCAAATGAGAAATAAGGGTTTTAGCAGGGTGGGTAATTAGACACTTGAAGCAGCCCAAACAGTGTGGGTTCCTGCAGCTTCTGCTGTCTCCTGGCGTGTTTCTCCCGGTGCCTCCTGCTGCCTCTCCTGGTGGCCGTAGCCCCAGGCTCTGTGCTGGGTCACCTGCAGAGGCTCTGCTGGGGTGACCTGGTAGCCTTGTGCCCTGCCAGTGCTGTCCCAGTTCCTGCCACAGCCACTTTCTGCATCCAGAGGCACACAGGGAGCTCTGTGCCCAGCCCTGCAGAGGCCATGCAGGAGAAAGACATGTCAGAAAAAGCAGTCCTGGGGATTAAGAGCTATCCTGCCTCAGGCATCCACTGAGTACAAGATTTTGGGCAAGTCAGTGCCTTGCACGGCCTGGGATGGGGCCCTCCTCGCAGTTCAGGCTGGCTGCCAGGGCACAGCCGCTCTCAGGGTTCCTGCAGAAGGAGGTGGGTGACCCTTGAGGTGATGAAACAGGGAGGATGCTGAGCCCTCGGGATGCGGCTGGGTGTTGCACTCTGGGAACTGCCCCGCTCTGCTCCCGTTCCCCCTCCCGCACCTGCAATTTCACTGCTCTGTGGGACAAACCCCCACTGCACCCAGGCTGGGGCAGCTCCCTGCCTCTGCTCACCCCACCTGCCCTTGCAGGGGGTTGG
>NW_010392856.1:0-966 GCF_000710305.1 Buceros rhinoceros silvestris
TGCGTATCATCCCACCACGTCTCCGTGATGGGAAACTACGATATAGTTGCCTTTTGCACGATGGCTTCCAGTTCCTCCTGTTTGTTGCCCATACTACGTGCATTGGTATAAAAGCACTTTAGCTGAGCTAGTAATCTCTTTACCTTTTCTTTGGAGGGAGAAGGCCTGACTCCTGCTTGACCTCTCCTTGTCACTGCCTCAACTCCTGGCCGGCCAGTGACCATTGTGTCTGACCAATCTCTGGACACAGTGCACTTGATCTCTGCTGTTCCAGCATACCTGAGTAACTCTTTGGGACATTGTCCAACTAATACTGATGTGCAGCTGTTAGGTATAGTCTCAGCAAGCCAAACTCTATCCTCTTCCCCCTTCAAATCTAGTTTAAAGCCCTATCAATGAGCCCTGACAGGTTTTTAGAATCACAGGAAAACATCCTCCAGAAGGTACTGGCTGGTGTGATGTATATAGTCCAACCCCTGGCTCTGAGCAGGGCATCATCACATTTTGTTATCGTACTGTTCCCTGGGAGCAGATTGTTAAACAAAGCTGATCTCTGCAAAGTGTGTTCTGGCCAAGTCTGGCAGCATCAAGAGACAATCTTGTAATCACATGGCCTGTCGAGATAGCTTCTTTGCAGCAAGTAGCCTGGACAGTGCGCGAAGGAGCTCCGATACACAGTTCACAAGAAACTTACCTGGATAAGTTGCCAGGGTTCTGGTTTCTCTACGGTCCTGCTGTTACATTACTAGACATGTACACTGGTCAAGTGCTCCAGTGGTCCCACACAATGACGTAGTGAGTATAGCGTGACCCTGAGAGGCACGCCTGTGCAGCAGGCACGCACTGCGTGGTGTTAATTTCATTTGTAAACGTATGCAGTACGGGTTTGCTGTTGACACCGATGCTTTTTTTCCCTCCCCCCCGCCCCCCCCCCCCTTTTCTTTCTGGCTTGGGGGTGCGCGCGGT
>NW_010392856.1:1010-6588 GCF_000710305.1 Buceros rhinoceros silvestris
CAGTACGGGTTTGCTGTTGACACCGATGCTTTTTTTCCCTCCCCCCCGCCCCCCCCCATTTTCCTATGAAGGTTGTGAGCTGCTCGTGTTCCATGTAAGTGTGGTTGCTCAGTGCAGTTCCGTTCATGGCTATTTATCTGTGAGGGGGTCGGTCTGTGTGTGCATTTCTTCATAAATAGCAGTTCAGTAACTATCTATAAGGTCAGGTTTTAATTTTTTACTTGTCTGCTGTGAGAGACAGGGTACTGGAATAGATGATAGCTGTCTCTAAACTGGTAGGCCTGTTTCCACCTCTTGTAAAAGGACTTACTTGCAGAAAGCGTTTTTTATGGATGTTCTTAATCCAAAAAAGCAAATCTTTTTTTGGAATGAGTTAAACTAATTTTTTTTTCTCATTAAAGCTACTTATGCTGCAGTTATTCGATAATAAGTTATATCACTTTTAGTTTACAACTGACTTTGTCTATAAAGCGAACAAGTTACAGTTTTGCTGCAATGTAATTCTAAACTATAATTACATGTTCTTCTAAACCATGGTTGTTTAAGCAGGCCCTTCTCATTCTTGCTGTTTGCCTGATACTGAATGTCTAAATCTTTTCATTTGAAAGAAAAAAAATTAAGTCATTTGGTGTGTTTTTCTTAGTCAGGAATACTATCCAAGAATTGCCATGTATTTCACGTTCAAGAAATTTCACCTTTTTGGCTGGAAGTGATGGGTTTTGGCATTACAATTTTTTGAAAGGTGTAACTTATTCTAAACCTGCATAGATATTACTGAAGTTGAAGTGTGGGTTAAAACATGATTGCGTAACTTTTTAAGTTTAACTCGTGCTGGACTTAATTATAAGGAAGTATTTTAACCAGGTAGATCACTGTGGAGCAAAGAGCTTATCTTTCCTGTTTTTGTAATTACCTAGCAGATCAATCATAGGCTTGCTGTGTCCGTGTTGTACTGGTGTGGGGTTTCTTATATTTTTTTTCCCCTAATAAAACACTGTTTTAATTAATTCTGTAGAATCTACTGGGTAAACATGTGAGAATTGATTCTGCTGGAAGAGTTTACTTTGGAAGAATTCCATATGTAATCTTCTAGCTTCACAATTACAATACTACATTTTTACACGTGTGTGTTTGTCTTTTCACAAATCAAGAGAAAAGAACTGAGAAAAACAGTGTGTCTGGTATTCTTTGCAGTGGATATTACTGTCTATCGTAATGGCTACCATGGAGATCTGAACGAGACATTTTTTGTTGGTGAAGTTGATGAGGGTGCAAGGAGGCTTGTCCAAACGACTTACGAGTGCCTAATGCAAGCCATCGATGCAGGTAAATCCTCTGGCCAGGGGCTGAAGCAGTATGGGATGGTTCTTGATCATGAGTGCTCGTATTTCCTACTACCCAAGAGTGACTTCTGTTGCAGAATGCAGAAAATCTCTCTTCACCCCTACCAAACCTGATGGTTATTTCAGAAAGCTAATTATGATTTTTGGCTGTGGGAGCATGCCAGAGAAGACGGGTCCATATCCTTCAGTATCTGCAGAACTTTTAATTGCATTGCCTCAGATCTATCTCAAGACAGCTTCACTGAGACATGCAATGGGATGGTAGAAAGGTAGCTAGAGACTGTCATGTTCAGCTTCATTCACAAAGGAATAAACTAAGTTCTATCAGACAAACAGAGAAAACAAACAAAAAATCTCCCAAGCCCCTGGCAATATTGGTATTGTCTGTATCTTTTATCCCTGCAGCTTCTTAAAATTTCCAGTAAAATCTACTCGCTTCATGGCCCCTAGAGATTGAAGTTTAAGGTGCTATATACAAAGGCTTTAAACTTGCATTTAATCTAAAGTAAATGAAAAAACTATAACAAGCTTTATTTGGTTAATGATTTGGAGATAGCTAGCCAAGCTGAAAAGACAAAAATCCATATGAAAGATGTCTTGCTTATCTGTTCTGTGATCAAGAAAAGACTGTGGAGTCGAGCTGCGCAGAATGTAAATTACATCTTTATTATGCTGAAATGACCACTGTGCTTTTCAGAGCTAAATCAGAATAATGTTTATCTTTGTTCCTGTACTTTATTGTTACAGCAAATGTTATATGTGGTGTCTCTTCCCTTTTGTATTCTGGCTTTGATGTATAAATGATGTCAGAAATTCACTTTAATGTTCATTATATTGAGACTTAAATTCTCAATGTAACTTTTCTTTACCAAGGTTTTAGGTGCTGAACAGGTTTTAATGGGTTTTAGACATCCCCTGCTAGTAGGAATTTTGGCAGCAACTGTCTTAGCTGTTAAAAAGGTTTGCCTCTCCCCTGTTTAAATCATCTTAATTTCTAGAGCTCTCTCTAATTAGGAGATTTGTATGAGAGGGAGAAGCAAAGGGCTCCTTGCTGCATTGAGATGAGTTGCTTGGTATAATCAGGCCTAAAGGAGATGGTACTACCTCACAACTGTGTAGCACAAAATCAACAAGTTAACTTTTCCTCTCTTCCCCACCTTGTCTTTGTTGTTGTTACTGTATTTTGAGGAAAGCATGCACATTCCAATAATCTAAATTTCTTGTTATTTCTGTAAATTCAGCTTACTGATTTAAGTTGCAGTTGTTTACATTAGCAGAGAATGGAACTAACAGTCTTACTTACATAAAGTTTTAGCTATGTATGTGAACTCTGCTTAAGATGGCTCCATATAACCACACAACATCTGGCTCCTGCAGGAACAGCATTGATTCAGGTTGTGAATGATCTTAAAATAGCATTTACATTCTTACTTCTTTTTAGTGCCTCAAGGTTGCTTTTGCTATTTATCTTCATTAGTTGATGGATGAGACGTTGTTTCTTCTATGGTATTATTAGTCCCTTATCCAAGTGCTCGAAGTGAGGTTTTCATACCAGTTTCATCTATTTCAAACTTTTAAACTTTAACGGCTTCCTAAAAGGATTGTCAGAAAAGTTAGTCCTGCATATGAACATTCTTACTTGCTGTAGCATTGCCTCTGTAAATCTTGTCTAAGAGTAGAGATACCCATTTTGGTTTGTTTTGGTTTTGTTTTTTGGTTTTTTTCTCCCCTTCTTGGTCATTCATTTTTCCTCTTTATTTGTGAGCACTTTTCACATAGTAGTGGAGTCGTAAGTGTACATTAAAATACAGTCCATACACTGAAAGGAGTGCAGCTCTGGGTATAAGAAGTTAACAAGTCCTTTGAAAGTCTTTTGCTCTCTTTAATTTCAAGCTTCATCATCCTTTTTTAATATATGAGCACTTAGGTCTATAAAAGGAAGAAAGTAATGGTCTTGTGAAGAGAGAGTTTTCTCTCTCATTTTCTCTTTTATGAGATTGTTTCCTCCTTCTCTCATGTTACTGCACTCACATACATGCTTGGTGGATTAAGTGATCATAGGAAGTTGCATACTAGAACAGATAGCCGTGCAAGCCACGAGTGCTGTAGAGATCCTAGTCTGAATGCTGCTTGATGGTAAGTTGTGTTGAAAGAAGGCTCTATAAATTTTCATCTGTATCTCTTTAATTTTGCAGTAAAACCTGGTGTTCGGTACAGAGAACTGGGAAACATTATTCAGAAACATGCTCAAGCAAATGGATTTTCAGTGGTTCGGAGCTACTGTGGGCATGGAATCCATAAACTTTTCCATACGGCCCCTAATGTGCCACATTATGCCAGTGAGTATTCATTCCCTCTGGATTGTCCTGTAGTCAAGAAGTGGTTTGCAGTAAATGCAAACCAATTTACCTCTTGCCTGTATTTTAGTAAAGTAGCATGTTGCCTGGCAGCCATCAGCTTAGCATTTTTGCACTTGTGAAGTAATTTTTTTCTAAACTCTGGATCATAACATGCTTTATGAACATAAATAAGGTGAATATATTGCATACTGGGACATTCTGTGCCTACGCTAATGGTTAGTGCTATCTCTCATCTGTACTGGCTTGGTGCTTAATGGTTTTGCCTGAATTCTCAGCTTGTCCGTTAGACATCCTCGTCTGACGTGAATGGGCAAATGTTTCTATCTGTAGAAGGTCTAAGAAAAAACGTAGTGCCATTTCCAGATGTAAATAAAAGGCTTTTTGAATGGTATAGATGGGTGTTGTGCCTGAATCTGGGTCCTGTTATGTTTTACTGTTCTTCATTGGAGTGTTGAGATCTGGTGGTCCTGGAAACTTCTTTGCAGTGTGTGGCAGAGGAGGAACTACCTTTCTCCAGCAGGTTCTCAGCTGTAGAAATGTCCATGTCCCCTCGACAATTTCTGCCAGCAGGACTGAGAAACAGCATCTGCAAAGGAGGGAAGGTTAAGTGCCAGCGGACAACTAAGGATAGAATCAACACTATAAACCAGTGATAAACAGCTCACGTCCACTGCAGCTACAAAGCTTCCCTGATCGGACATTTATTTCCTCAGACCTGACAGATGCCTCCATCTTCCCATCTCCTAATAATCTTTAACACAGGTTATAGTTATAGATTAAATCTAGCAGTTCCTAGCTTTTTATGTTGTCATTTCCCTAAATTATTCTTTCAGAGAAAGAGAAAATCTTAATGACAGGGTAGAAGGGTATCAATTCCGGGTATTTACTTTTTGTCGTGGAAAATGAAGAAAATCTGGATTCTTTGGAGATGGAGGACATTTTATACCAATTAAAATGCAATCCAAGAGAAAGGGAACTTTTGTCTTTCCTACCGGTTGGGAACTTTGAACATCCTTCTTGGGCGAGCCAAAGTGTGTTTCCATAAAGGAAGATGCTGGAGGTTTTTTCTGGCATTTTAAAATACAAATTCACAGCAAAAGCAAAGTGGAAAGACCTCCTGGATGGGGACTCAGTATGTAAGAATTGTTGCAAATTGTCTAGGGCAGCAAAGTGACTTGGAGCTAACTGTTCCTGTGCAATACTGGAGTTTGATACAGCTCTCCCATGCTGAGCTGAGTCAGCAGCTGCACTGCCTCGCTAGGTGAAACAGGGCACAGAGGGCTGAAGCCTTTCCTCGCATTACCAGACGTGCTATGCGTCAGTTTGTGTGCCTCCACGTAAACATTTTTGGTGTGTTTAACATCAAAAAGTTCTAGTGTTGTTGTCCTGGATGCCTTGAAATTCTCTGCTGTTTTATGTTAGCTACAGATATGCACCGTTATCACCCTGACGCTGCTGTGACCCCATTACCCAGAGTAATGAGGGGGACAGTGTTGTCCATCATTAACGGAATCACAGGATTACATACCTGCTATCGAATTTTGACAATTTATTGGAGCTAACAGTTCAGTGGAGACAAAGTAATGTTTCAAGTCTTCTCTGAATATCTTAAGTGCTTATTTTTTTTTTTATTCTTAAAATGATGTTTTTCATCATAGAAGTCTGCAGAAATTCCCGTATTACATTTGTTCAGTGTTTTTATAGAACTGGAGTGTTGGAGAGAAAGACAGCAATTAATTTTAAGCTCCTTGAGTAAATATTGCACTGTTGGAGGCAGGGGATAAGGAAAGAACTATGGGAAATCTTAATGTAGAATTAAAAATGGACAAACGAATGGGTTGTCTCTGAAGGGCTTTTCTGACATAACAGTATTCC